>NC_143025.1:87202500-87205000 GCF_057628025.1 Oncorhynchus mykiss | reverse complement strand
GAAATGGAAAGGTTACCACCTGGACTTGGATGTTTTTAGGGAGAGCTTGACAATAAGTTCCTATCCATTTATTAGGCCAATCAACTTAGAACTTTGAACTTTGAACTTACAATAACTAGAATGCTCAGTTTGTTTACAATTCCAACATGTTTTCTGCCTCCCAGGGAGCCACCACTGGAAGGCACGAGGAGTTGCTTTGTAATCTGCTGGAAGGGTTCCAGGCCGAGCATTGGACACTTTGCAGGAGCAAGTCCGTGGGTTGTCTACTAGGCAGCCTACCACGATAGTAACCTCCCAGTCCCTCAGTAACCCGGCTGGTACTAGCGCTGTCACCCCGGTTTCCCGGGAACCCCGCTTACCTCCCTCGGAGTGCTTTGATGGAGAGTCTGGGAATTGTGAGGCGTTTCTCGCTCAGAGTTCCTTCATCATGGAGCTGCAGCCTTCGCCCTTCCCCTCGGATCGCTCTACGATAGCGTACCTCATCACGCTGATCATCTGATCGTACCTCATCTCGCCTTGGCCACGGCCGTTTGGGAACAACAGTCGGTCATATGCTTCAGTCTGGAGGGATTCATGGCAGAGGTGAACAATGTTTTCGAGGCTCCGGTGTCCAGGAGAAAGGCTGCCTGAAAGTTACTCCAGTTTCGGCAGGACTCCCTCAGTGTAGCATTCTATGAGGTGTATTTCCGCACGGTGGCAGCAGAGGGTGCCTGGAACCCGGAAGCGATGTTCGACACGTTCCTGCACGGAATATCGGAAGAAGTAAAGGACGAGCTGGCAGCCGACGGATCTCAACTCTCTCATCGCTTTAACAATCTGGATCGATGGTCGGCTACGGGAACGTAGGAGGGAGAAGAGGTCTGATTTCAGGCCCAATCGCTCACTCAGGGACCCCACCTTGCATCTGATGAACTTCAGAAATTCCCGGCGTCTATGTCCCCGAAAGGATCTGAGCTTACCCGAGTCCCTCCAGGAGCCTCCGGAAACTGCCGATTCACCTCTTCCCAAGCTGATGCAGCTCAGCAGGGCTAGGCAGGGCTAGGTCTCCGAATGCAAAGACAGAGTTGACACCCACAGTTGTCTGTATTGCAGTACTGCCAGTCATTTTGTGTCGACCTGTCCTTTCAAGAGACCTAGCTCATTGGTTGGAGTGAGTACTCTGGTGGGTTTTAAAGATAATTGTTATTCTCCCCTGGGCGACCAGTCCAAGTCTCTCCAGGTACTCATCGACTCAGGGGTCCGATGTGAGTCTTATGGACATTACCCTGGCGTCCGAGCTGGGCATCCCCACTCAACCCCTCTCCATTCCCATGGATGTTAGAGCGCTGGACGGGCACTCTATAGGCCCGGGTCATCCACCATACCATCCCATCAACCTACGAGTGTCAGGGAACCACAGCGTGACGATCCAATTCCTGCTAGTTGAGTCTCTGCAGGTTCCCATGGTATTGGGATTCTCTTGGCTCCAGAAAAGTATAAATGGTTGCTATGGTAAAATAATAAAGCTTCTGAAATGTTCGTAGCATTTCATTTTACCACTGTTTCACTGTTGACATATTTTTGATCTTAAGCACTATATAAATGTAACAGTATAACTTTAGACCGTCCCCTCGCCCATAACCGGGCGCGAACCAGGGACCCTCTGCACACATCAACAACAGTCACCCACGAAGCATCGTTACCCATCGCGCCACAAAAGCCACGGCCCTTGCAGAGCAAGGGGAACTACTACTTCAAGGTCTCAGAGCAAGTGACGTCACTGATTGAAACGCTATTTAGCGCTGCACCACCGCTAACTAAGCTAGCCGTTTCACATCCGTTACATCAGTACCACCGCTAACTAAGCTAGCCGTTTCACATCCGTTACATCAGTACCACCGCTAACTAAGCTAGCCGTTTCACATCCGTTACATCAGTACCACCGCTAACTAAGCTAGCCGTTTCACATCCGTTACATCAGTACCACCGCTAACTAAGCTAGCCGTTTCACATCCGTTACATCAGTACCACCGCTAACTAAGCTAGCGGTTTCACATCCGTTACATCAGCACCACCGCTAACTAAGCTAGCCGTTTCACATCCGTTGCATAAACACACCAATGATGTTACTTGCAATTTGGATTAAGTCCCAAAGCAGTCCCGAGTGAGTGCTACACTGCTAACACAACGATGTTCACTGCTCACGGATTGTCTTGCCAACTACTCGGTCAAACAGTCCGTTCATGTTGTGGAGGTGTTAAGGTTAAGCAGAGTATCCGTGGGTTGCATTAAGTAAAGGTTCATTACAGTGGCTTGGAAATACAATGACATTGCTAAAAGAGACAAATAATTAGTAGGAAATGCTTTTGTCATCATTTTGATGTTGCCAGATTGACCTTAAATGCTGAATAACGTTAGCTGACTAGCTAAGATTGAGGAGAGACCAATGGATTTTAGCTAGCTAACGTTAGCATTGCTAGCTGTTTTTGCTAGCTAATGACAACATTGCCATCTGTCTTAA
>NC_143025.1:87197500-87200000 GCF_057628025.1 Oncorhynchus mykiss | reverse complement strand
AGGGCCTATACTCTTCACATTTTGGTTATAAAACAACTAATCCAGAATTGATTAAAAACATCAAGGGACAGGACATCATAATCCTACTGGAAACATGGTGTCGTGGAGACATAGATACTCAGTGTCCCTCAGGCTATAGAGAAAGTTTAATACCATCAATCAAACATAAAAATGTTAAACGGGGCCGAGACTCAGGTGGAATCATCATTTGGCATAAGCAGGACTTAGCACTGAATGAAATGAAAAAAGGTACCACTCACATTTGGCTAAAACTTAACAAAGGTACAATCTATTGTGACAATGATGTATACATATGTGCAGCTTATGCTCCTCCTTCAGATTCATCATATTATGATGATCAGTTTTTTGACAATCTCCAGACAGAAATCATTACATTTCAGGCGCAGGGTAAAGTGCTTCTTTGTGGAGATTTCAATGCAAGAACAGGTTCTGAGCCTGACTACACTGATGCGGGAGGTAACCACCACATATTTGGACACCCCTCCTTGTACAGTAGCCCTATTATAAATAATAGAAACAGTCCTGACCAAATACTGAACAAAAATGGAAAAGAGTTAGTACATCTCTGTCGAGCCTTAGGCCTGTACATGCTTAATGGTAGAATCAGAGGGGACTCTTTAGGTCAGTTTACTTACTGCTCAGCTCTTGGGACAAGTGTAGTCGATTACGCCATCACTGACATTGACCCCTCCTCCATTAGTGCATTCACTGTCAGACCACAGACACCATTGTCAGATCACAGTCAGATCAACGTGTTTCTGAAGAAATTAACCGGCAATATTCATTCAAAAAAACAGCCCAATAAACTTTACAACATAAACCAATCGTTCAGATGGGCTCCAAACAGTGCAGAGGCATTAATTGAAACATTGAACTCAAATGAAATGATGAACTCTATACAGTTTTTCAATAACTCACAGTACCAAAACAATAAAGATGGTGTCAATTCAGCTACCCAAAACATCAACTGCATATTCCAAAAAGCAGCATTGAAAGCAAATTTGAGAAAACCAAAGCAATGCAACATCAGAAGCAAAAATCAAAATGTTTCTGACAAATGGTTTGATAATGAATGTAAAACAATTAGAAAACACCTAAGACAAATGTCAAACAAAAAACATAAGCAGCAAAACAACCCAGAGCTACGATATGAATACTTTGAAACTCTGAAACAGTATAAACAAACACTGAAATGCAAGAAATTGAATTATACCAACAAGACACTTGATGAAATTGAAAACGCAATTGACCAAAATCAGTTCTGGGACATGTGGAACAATTTAAGCACATCAAAGCCACAAGAATTAGCCATACAAGATGTAGGAATTTGGAAAACTTACTTTGATAATCTATACAAAAACATCCCACAAAAAGACTTACAACAGAACCAATTAGAAATTATAGAAAAATTGAACATCCTTGAATCAGTCATTAAAAACAACCAAAATCCATTAGATTACCCAATAACCCAACAAGAACTAAATGAAAAGCTAAAATCTATTAAATCAAAAAAGGCTTGTGGTGTAGACAACATCAGAAATGAAATGCTGAAAAACAGCACACCTGAGTTGCAAAATGCTGTGCTTAAATTGTTCAACATGGTTTTAACTTCTGGCTGCTTCCCTGATGTCTGGAACCAGGGGCTCATCTCCCCTATCCACAAAAGTGGAGACAAATCAGACCCCAATAATTACAGGGGAATTTGCGTCAACAGTAACTTGGGAAAGATTTTCTGTAGCATTTTGAATTCAAGAATTCAAACCTTTCTTCAAGAAAAAAATGTAATAAGTAAATGTCAAATTGGCTTTCTCCCTAACCATCGCACTACTGACCATATATACACCTTACACACACTAATTAATAAACACGTCCACCAAAAAAAAGAGGGCAAAATCTTTGCTTGCTTTATTGACTTTAAAAAAGCATTTGATTCGATTTGGCATGAAGGGCTATTCTACAAAATTCTACAAAGTGGGCTTGGTGGTAAGGTGTATGACTTAATAAAATGTATGTACACAGAAAATAAGTGTGCAATAAAAATCAAAAACCAAAGAACAGAATTTTTTTCACAATGTCGAGGTGTGAGACAAGGCTGCAATTTGAGTCCAAATCTTTTCAACATTTATATCAATGAATTAGCAGACATGTTGGACCAATCTCCAGCCCCAGGACTCACACTATTTGACACAGAGGTGAAATACCTGCTATATGCTGATGACTTGGTACTTCTATCACCAACCAAAGAAGGTCTTCAACAAAACATTAATATTCTGGAGCAATATTGCCATAATTGGGCCCTGGCAGTAAATTTCCAAAAAACTAAAATCATGATTTTCCAAAAAAAAACCAGATGTCAGAAACACAAATGTAAATTCACCCTGAACAACACCTTAATTGAACACACAAAACATTACACCTACCTTGGTCTGACCATATCTGCATCGGGAAACTTTAATATGGCAGTGAAGGCACTCAAAGA
>NC_143025.1:87130000-87192500 GCF_057628025.1 Oncorhynchus mykiss | reverse complement strand
AGAGAGAGAGAGAGAGAGACAGATAGAGAGAGACAGAGAGAGAGAGGGACAGAGAGAGAGAGACAGAGAGAGACAGAGAGAGAGAGAGACAGAGAGAGGGTGAGGATGGAGAGACAGTGATAGAGTGAGGGGGAGATGGTGAGAGAGACAGAGAGGGAGGGGGAAATTGAGAGAGAGAGGGGAGGTGGAGAGAGAGAGACAGAAAAAGAGAGAGGGGGATGGAGAGAGAAAGAGAAAGAGAGAGAGGAGGGAAGGGTGAGTGAGAAAGTGAGAGAGATAGGCAGAGATAGAGAGACAGAGGCAGAAGGAGAGAGATAGGCAGAGATAGAGAGACAGAGGGAGAAGGAGAGAGACAGAGAGAGAAAGCGATAAAGCACATTCAGGTACTTTAGGAGTGAAGTCAGACAGTCAGCCATTTCAGGCCAAGTTAGAGCTCTATTCAATCAGTAAAGCTGAAGAGTTACAGATTCTGCCATAGAAATGTAAAAGTAATTTCCGATTGACCCGACAGTGTTTACCGTGAATGCAGTCTCCGCTAAAGCGGGAACATTGCCTTTAAATTTCAATCACGCTGTGAAGCTGAAGACAGTCGTGAAGAGGGCACGACAACACCCATTCCTCCTCAGGAGACAGAAAAGATTCGGCATGGGTCCTCAGATCCTCAAAAGGTTCTACAGCTGCACCATCGAGAGCATCCACTGGTTGCATCCACTTCCTGGTATGGCAACTGCTCGGGCTCCGACCGCAAGGCACTAGCCCAGTACATCACCGGGGCCAAGCTTCCTGCCATCCAGGACTTCTATACCAGGCGGTGTCAGAGGAAGGCCCTGAAAAATATCAAAGACTCCAGCCACCCTAGTCATAGACTGTTCTCTCTGCTGCTGCACGGCAATCGGTGCCGTAGCGCCAAGTCTAGGTCCAAGAGGCTTCTAAACAGCTTCTACCCCATAAGCCATAAGACTCCTGAACAGCTAATCAAATGGCTACCCAGACTATTTGCAATGCCCCCTCACCCACACTGCTGCTACTCTGTTATTATCTACGCATAGCCACTTTAATAACTCTATCTACATGTACATAATTACCTCAATTACCTCGACACCAGTGCCCCCGCACATTGACACATTGACTCTGTACCGGTACCCCCTGTATATAACCCTGCTATTGTTATTTACTGTTGCTCTTTAATTATTTGTTATTCTTATCTCTTACTTTTTTGGGGGTATTTCCTTAAAACTGCATTGTTGGTTAAGGGCTTGTAAGTAAGCATTTCACTGTCAGGTCTACTACACCTGTTGTATTCAGCATTTCACTGTAAGGTCTACTACACCTGTTGTATTCAGCATTTCACTGTAAGGTCTACTACACCTGTTGTATTCAGCATTTCACTGTAAGGTCTACTACACCTGTTGTATTCAGCATTTCACTGTAAGGTCTACTACACCTGTTGTATTCAGCATTTCACTGTAAGGTCTACTACACCTGTTGTATTCAGCATTTCACTGTAAGGTCTACTACACCTGTTGTATTCAGCATTTCACTGCAAGGTCTACTACACCTGTTGTATTCAGCATTTCACTGTAAGGTCTACTACACCTGTTGTATTCAGCATTTCACTGCAAGGTCTACTACACATGTTGTATTCAGCATTTCACTGTAAGGTCTACTACACCTGTTGTATTCAGCATTTCACTGCAAGGTCTACTACACATGTTGTATTCAGCATTTCACTGTAAGGTCACTGTAAGGTCAACAAGTCAACCTGTTGTATTCATGTGACAAATAAAATGTGATATGCTTTGATTTGAACTTCAGCGATGTGGATTCAATAGAGACTTTAAGCTTACAGACTACTGACCCAGGTACAGTAGATCAGTGTTAGTCTTCAGTATAGCAGCACTGTGTAATTCTACATAAGTTGTGTGAAGCTTCACAGACTCAATTTAAAATCAGGTTCCAGACCATTCTGAGTGATTTCCCCCGTTCAAGACAATTGACTTGATTATTTCTAGGATTTTCATCTGACCCGTTCCTCACGGCAGGAAAATGATCCTGCAGCAACAGGAAATGTGAATTATTTTGTGAATTATAATTAATTTTTAGTTAAGACAAGTCTGACATTTTTTAAGTGGAAATTACAAACTTTTATAAGCCTTCTTAAACTTAGGAAACACTAAAAGTTTGCATTTCCTGCAACAACAGGGTGATCAAATGAAGTTCCCACATTTGTACAATGAAACAGAGCAAAACACTTATTTGGTAATAGATGTCTGACAAGTCAGTACTTGATACTGTTTTTTGATGAGATACAGTAGTTCTGAATCTCGACTGGATCTGAGAGGAAATATGTGTTGACGGTGATTTTCACCGCTAGAACTTGCTAAGACTCGACTGTAAAATGTCATCCCAACTCAATGTCACGGATGGGTGAGCTATGGACATAAGACAATGTTGTTCTTCTGCAGTCAAGATCTGAGACGAGACACAGACCAGCAGGACAACATTATCCATGTCCTTGACTATTGCAACAGACTTGGCTAATAACTTATTGACTAGCTAGAATATTTATTCGACAATAAACCTTTTTTTTTTAAAACATTTCCTTAAACTTCTGAGGATAGAGGGCCTAACTTCTTACACAAAAATTGGCCTCGGTTGCTTATCCAATGATTCCTAACATGTTCCTCTTCAGTATTCAGTTGATGCGAGCAAATAAAGGTTCAAATAAACAAATAAAAGAAGCCAGTCTAAGGTATCAGTAAAATACCCCTGATTAAAACATGAACAGCCTTTGTGCGTACTATGATACGTTCAAGGCAGCATTTAATGAAACTGGTATCCTCCCCAGGCCCAAACAAACCCAAATCTCAGCAGTACAGATCCTATTTCAGTCCTCTCCATTGATTAATGAAGGCAATTATTTATCTTGAGAGTCACCTCACGTCTCACGCCGTTGTACTTACGGTGATACTGTAGCTAATTCAAGATGAGATCTACTCTATTCAACCAACACCCACGTGGTAAGATGAGGCTCTCAATCACAATGCCCACACAAATGGATCTCCTTCGGGGCTAATTGAGAAGGAAAAGCACAAGACAGAGAGGCAAAGCTCAGGGTCTCAAATAGAACATATCGCAACAACAACTTTGGGTAAAATTTTAGCCTGCAGTTATAATCTTTATAGCTTGCTATAAGCAGGTATAATGCTTTACAACTTGGTATAAACAGGAATAATGATTTTTTATTTGGTATAAGCAGGTATGAGAATTTGTTCTAATACAAAGGAAATCGAAGATTTTACTGAACATGTGATCTCACCAGGGAAACCTCCAGACTGTAGTAATAGGTCAGGGTAACCTCTAGTAATAGGTCAGGGTAATCTCTGTAGTAATAGGTCAGGGTAACCTCTGTAGTAATAGGTCAGGGTAATCTCTGTAGTAATAGGTCAGGGTAATCTCTGTAGTAATAGGTCAGGGTAATCTCTGTAGTAATAGGTCAGGGTAATCTCTGTAGTAATAGGTCAGGGTAATCTCTGTAGTAATAGGTCAGGGTAACCTCTGTAGTAATAGGTCAGGGTAATCTCTGTAGTAATAGGTCAGGGTAATCTCTGTAGTGATAGGACAGGGTAATCTCTGTAGTGATAGGACAGGGTAATCTCTGTAGTAATAGGTTGGGGTAATCTCTGTAGCAATAGATCAGGGTAACCTCTGTAGTAATAGGTCAGGTTAAACTCTGTAGTAATAGGTCAGGGTAACCTCTGTAGTAATAGGTCAGGGTAATCTCGGTAGTAATAGGTCAGGGTAATCTCTGTAGTAATAGGACAGGGTAACCTCTGTAGTAATAGGTCAGGGTAATCTCTGTAGTAATAGGACAGGGTAATCTCTGTAGTAATAGGTCAGGGTAATCTCTATAGTAATAGGTCAAGGTAATCTCTGTAGCAATAGGTCAGGGTAACCTCTAGACTGTAGAAATAGGTCAGGGTAACCTGTAGACTTTATTAATAGATCAGGGTAACCTCTAGACTGTATTAATAGGTCAGGGTAATCTCTGTAGTAATAGATCAGGGTAACCTCTAGACTGTAGAAATAGGTCAGGGTAACCTGTAGACTGTATTAATAGATCAGGGTAACCTCTAGACTGTATTAATAGATCAGGGTAACCTCTAGACTGTATTAATGGGTCAGGGTAAACCCTGTAGTAATAGGTCAGGGTAACCTCTAGACTGTAGTAATATGTCAGGGTAATCTCTGTCGTAATAGGTCAAGGTAACCTCTAGACTGTATTAATGGGTCAGGGTAACCTATAGACTGTATTAATAGATCAGGGTAACCTCTAGACTGTATTAATAGATCAGGGTAACCTCTAGACTGTATTAATAGATCAGGGAAAACTCAGGGCCCCTAGTGGAGGACAGTGATGACTCTGAGCCCCTAGTGGAGGACAGTGATGACTCTATTAATAGATCAGGGAAAACTCAGGGCCCCCAGTTTTAAATCAAGGAACATGTAGGGTCCTACTCATAAGAAAGGAGATCATTTAAAATCATCTTTCTCTCTACCCAGTCAATGCAGTGTTGACAAACAGCCTTGGCCCACATCTTTCTCTCTACCCAGTCAATGCAGTGTTGACAAACAGCATTGGCCCACATCTTTCTCTCTACCCAGTCAATGCAGTGTTGACCAACAGCCTTGGCCCACATCTTTCTCTCTACCCAGTCAATGCAGTGTTGACCAACAGCCTTGGCCCACATCTTTCTCTCTACCCAGTCACTGCAGTGTTGACAAACAGCCTTGGCCCACATCTTTCTCTCTACCCAGTCACTGCAGTGTTGACAAACAGCCTTGGCCCACATCTTTCTCTCTACCCAGTCAATGCAGTGTTGACAAACAGCCTTGGCCCACATCTTTCTCTCTACCCAGTCAATGCAGTGTTGACCAACAGCCTTGGCCCACATCTTTCTCTCTACCCAGTCAATGCAGTGTTGACAAACAGCCTTGGCCCACATCTTTCTCTCTACCCAGTCACTGCAGTGTTGACCAACAGCCTTGGCCCACATCTTTCTCTCTACCCAGTCACTGCAGTGTTGACCAACAGCCTTGGCCCACATCTTTCTCTCTACCCAGTCAATGCAGTGTTGACAAACAGCCTTGGCCCACATCTTTCTCTCTACCCAGTCAATGCAGTGTTGACAAACAGCCTTGGCCCACATCTTTCTCTCTACCCAGTCAATGCAGTGTTGACCAACAGCCTTGGCCCACATCTTTCTCTCTACCCAGTCAATGCAGTGTTGACCAACAGCCTTGGCCCACATCTTTCTCTCTACCCAGTCAATGCAGTGTTGACCAACAGCCTTGGCCCACATCTTTCTCTCTACCCAGTCAATGCAGTGTTGACAAACAGCCTTGGCCCACATCTTTCAGAATTCATAGAAGCTTCATGAGCCTGTCAACATTGGTTCAAAGCTACGGACATAATGCAACAAACATGACAGGTTTTGGCAAACAATCTGCCGTCAGGGTCCTTGAGTGAGTGAAGGTACCGAACGACTTCTCATAGCCTGATTCAAGACGGGCACAGTTTAATAACTATTTACTTCACCCATGCCCTTTGTAATACAGCAGCAACCATACACGTTACTCGTATCATTCCTATGGTAGGGCTCTAGAGTATCTTTCATATGGTAGGGCTCTAGAGTATCTTTCCTACGGTAGGGCTCTAGAGTATCTTTCCTATGGTAGAGTTCTAGATTATCTTTCCTATGGTAGAGTTCTAGATTATCTTTCATATGGTAGGGCTCTAGAGTATCTTTCCTACGGTAGGGCTCTAGAGTATCTTTCCTATGGTAGGGCTCTAGAGTATCTTTCCTACGGTAGGGCTCTAGAGTATCTTTCCTATGGTAGGGCTCTAGAGTATCTTTCCTACGGTAGGGCTCTAGAGTATCTTTCCTAGGGTAGAGCTCTAGAGTATCTTTCCTATGGTAGGGCTCTAGAGTATCTTTCCTATGGTAGGGCTCTAGAGTATCTTTCCTACGGTAGGGCTCTAGAGTATCTTTCCTACGGTAGGGCTCTAGAGTATCTTTCCTACGGTAGGGCTCTAGAGTATCTTTCCTATGGTAGAGTTACAGATGATCTTTCCTAAGGTAGAGTTCTAGATTATCTTTCCTATGGTAGAGATCTAGATTATTTTTCCTATGGTAGAGTTCTAGATTATCTTTCCTAGGGTAGAGTTCTAGATTATCTTTACTAGGGTAGAGCTCTAGATTATTTTTCCTAGGGTAGGACTAGATCATTTTTCCTAGGTTAGGACTCCTGATTATCTTTACTATGGTAGGGCTCTAGAGTATCTTTCCTACGGTAGGGCTCTAGAGTATCTTTCCTATGGTAGGGCTCTAGAGTATCTTTCCTATGGTAGGGCTCTTGATTATCTTTCCTATGGTAGGGCTCTAGAGTATCTTTCCTAGGGTAGAGCTCTAGAGTATCTTTCCTAGGGTAGAGCTCAAGAGTATCTTTCCTATGGTAGGACTCTAGATTATCTTTCCTATGGTAGGACTAGATTATCTTTCCTAGGGTAGGACTCTAGATTATCTTTCCAATGGTAGGGCTCTAGAGTATCTTTCCTAGGGTAGGACTAGATTATCTTTCCAATGGTAGGGCTCTAGAGTATCTTTCCTAGGGTAGGACTAGATTATCTTTCCAATGGTAGGGCTCTAGAGTATCTTTCCTAGGGTAGGACTCTAGATTATCTTTCCCAGGGTAGGACTCTAGATTATCTTTCCTAGGGTAGGACTCTAGATTATCTTTCCAATGGTAGGGCTCTAGAGTATCTTTCCTAGGGTAGGACTAGATTATCTTTCCAATGGTAGGGCTCTAGAGTATCTTTCCTAGGGTAGGACTAGATTATCTTTCCAATGGTAGGGCTCTAGAGTATCTTTCCTAGGGTAGGACTCTAGATTATCTTTCCCAGGGTAGGACTCTAGATTATCTTTCCCAGGGTAGGACTCTAGATTATCTTTCCAATGGTAGGGCTCTAGAGTATCTTTCCCAGGGTAGGACTCTAGATTATCTTTCCCAGGGTAGGACTCTAGATTATCTTTCCCAGGGTAGGGCTCTAGAGTATCTTTCCCAGGGTAGGACTCTAGATTATCTTTCCCAGGGTAGGACTCTAGATTATCTTTCCTAGGGTAGGACTCTAGATTATCTTTCCCAGGGTAGGACTCTAGATTATCTTTCCCAGGGTAGGACTCTAGATTATCTTTCCCAGGGTAGGACTCTAGATTATCTTTCCTAGGGTAGGACTCTAGATTATCTTTCCCAGGGTAGGACTCTAGATTATCTTTCCCAGGGTAGGACTCTAGATTATCTTTCCTAGGGTAGGACTCTAGAGTATCTTTCCCAGGGTAGGACTCTAGAGTATCTTTCCCAGGGTAGGACTCTAGAGTATCTTTCCCAGGGTAGGACTCTAGATTATCTTTCCCAGGGTAGGAGCTCCAGAGAAGCATACAGGGCTAAAATAAAGAATAACAATAATGTAAAAAAACAAAAGTGTTTTAGGAAGGTTGCAACAGAGCTAAGCAAGAGATCCCACCCTGCCTAAGTAACGGAATAGGGAAACACTGCCAGCCCAAAATCAAAGTAAAGTAAGTAAATATTAGGCACCAGAGTAGCAGACACCCTGTCCTTCAACACTGATGACTCTGAGCCCCTAGGGGAGGATAGTGATGACTAGCCCCTAGTGGAGGACAGTGATGACTCTGAGCCCCTAGGACAGTGATGACTCTGAGCCCCTAGTGGAGGACAGTGATGACTCTGATCCCCTAGTGGAGGACAGTGTTGACTCTGAGCCCCTAGTGGAGGACAGTGTTGACTCTGAGCCCCTAGGGGAGGATAGTGATGACTAGCCCCTAGTGGAGGACAGTGATGACTCTGAGCCCCTAGTGGAGGACAGTGATGACTCTGATCCCCTAGTGGAGGACAGTGTTGACTCTGAGCCCCTAGTGGAGGACAGTGATGACTCTGAGCCCCTAGTGGAGGACAGTGATGACTCTGAGCCCCTAGTGGAGGACAGTGTTGACTCTGAGCCCCTAGTGGAGGACAGTGATGACTCTGAGCCCCTAGTGGAGGACAGTGTTGACTCTGAGCCCCTAGTGGAGGACAGTGATGACTCTAAGCCCCTAGTGGAGGACAGTGATGACTCTGAGCCCCTAGGACAGTGATGACTCTGAGCCCCTAGTGGAGGACAGTGATGACTCTGAGCCCCTAAGCGGACAGTGATGACGCTGAGCCCCTAGAGGAGGACAGTGATGACTCAGAGCCCCTAGTGGAGGACAGTGATAACTCTGAGCCCCTAGGGGAGGACAGTGATGACTCTGAGCCCCGAGGACAGTGATGACTCTGAGCCCCGAGGACAGTGATGACTCTGAGCCCCTAGTGGAGGACAGTGATGACACTGAGCCCCTAGGAAAGTGATGACTCTGAGCCCCTAGTGGAGGACAGTGATGACTCTGAGCCCCTAGTGGAGGACAGTGTTGACTCTGAGCCCCTAGTGGAGGACAGTGATGATGATGAGTCCCTAGTGGAGGACAGTGATGACTCTGAGCCCCGAGGACAGTGATGACTCTGAGCCCCTAGTGGAGGACAGTGATGACACTGAGCCCCTAGGAAAGTGATGACTCTGAGCCCCTAGTGGAGGACAGTGATGACTCTGAGCCCCTAGTGGAGGACAGTGTTGACTCTGAGCCCCTAGTGGAGGACAGTGATGATGATGAGTCCCTAGTGGAGGACAGTGATGACTCTGAGCCCCGAGGACAGTGATGACTCTGAGCCCCTAGGATAGTGATGACTCTGAGCCCCTAGTTGAGGATAGTGATGACTCTGAGCCCCTAGTGGAGGACAGTGATGACTCTGAGCCCCTAGTGGAGGACAGTGATGACTCTGAGCCCCTAATGGAGGACAGTGTTGACTCTGAGCCCCTTGTGGAGGACAGTGATGACTCTGAGCCCCTAGTGGAGGACAGTGATGACTCTGAGCCCCTAGGACAGTGATGACTCTGAGCCCCTAGTGGAGGACAGTGATGACTCTGATCCCCTAGTGGAGGACAGTGTTGACTCTGAGCCCCTAGTGGAGGACAGTGATGACTCTGAGCCCCTAGTGGAGGACAGTGTTGACTCTGAGCCCCTTGTGGAGGACAGTGATGACTCTAAGCCCCTAGTGGAGGACAGTGATGACTCTGAGCCCCTAGGACAGTGATGACTCTGAGCCCCTAGTGGAGGACAGTGATGACTCTGAGCCCCTAGTGGAGGACAGTGTTGACTCTGAGCCCCTTGTGGAGGACAGTGATGACTCTGAGCCCCTAGTGGAGGACAGTGATGACTCTGAGCCCCTAGGACAGTGATGACTCTGAGCCCCTAGTGGAGGACAGTGATGACTCTGATCCCCTAGTGGAGGACAGTGTTGACTCTGAGCCCCTAGTGGAGGACAGTGATGACTCTGAGCCCCTAGTGGAGGACAGTGTTGACTCTGAGCCCCTTGTGGAGGACAGTGATGACTCTAAGCCCCTAATGGAGGACAGTGATGACTCTGAGCCCCTAGGACAGTGATGACTCTGAGCCCCTAGTGGAGGACAGTGATGACTCTGAGCCCCTAGTGGAGGACAGTGATGACTCTGAGCCCCTAGGGGAGAACAGTGATGACTCTGAGCCCCGAGGACAGTGATGACTCTGAGCCCCTAGTGGAGGACAGTGTTGACTCTGAGCCCCTAGTGGAGGACAGTGATGACTCTGAGCCCCTAGTGAGGACAGAGATGACTCTGAGCCCCTAGTGAGGACAGATGGTGACTCTGAGCCTCTCCTGGAGGACAGTGATGACTCTGAGCCCCTAGTAGAGGACAGTGTTGACTCTGAGCCCCTAGGACAGTGATGACTCTGAGCCCCTAGTGGAGGACAGTGATGACTCTAAGCCCCTAGTGGAGGACAGTGATGACTCTGAGCCCCTAGTGGAGGACAGTGTTGACTCTGAGCCCCTAGTGGAGGACAGTGATGACTCTCAGCCCCTAGTGGAGGACAATGATGACTCTGAGCCCCTAGTGGAGGACAGTGTTGACTCTATTCCCCTAGGACAGTGATGACTCTAAGCCCCTAGTGGAGGACAGTGATGACTCTAAGCCCCTAGGACAGTGATGACTCTGAGCCCCTAGTGGAGGACAGTGATGACTCTGAGCCCCTAGGACAGTGATGACTCTGAGCCCCTAGTGGAGGACAGTGTTGACTCTGAGCCCCTAGTGGAGGACAGTGATGACTCTAAGCCCCTAGTGGAGGACAGTGATGACTCTAAGCCCCTAGTGGAGGACAGTGATGACTCTGAGCCCCTAGTGGAGGACAGTGATGACTCTGAGCCCCTAGTGGAGGACAGTGATGACTCTGAGCCCCTAGTGAGGACAGAGATGACTCTGAGCCCCTAGTGAGGACAGATGGTGACTCTGAGCCTCTCCTGGAGGACAGTGATGACTCTGAGCCCCTAGTGGAGGACAGTGTTGACTCTGAGCCCCTAGGACAGTGATGACTCTGAGCCCCTAGTGGAGGACAGTGATGACTCTGAGCCCCTAGTGGAGGACAGTGATGACTCTGAGCCCCTAGTGGAGGACAGTGTTGACTCTGAGCCCCTAGTGGAGGACAGTGATGACTCTCAGCCACTAGTGGAGGACAATGATGACTCTGAGCCCCTAGTGGAGGACAGTGTTGACTCTGAGCCCCTAGTGGAGGACAGTGATGACTCTAAGCCCCTAGTGGAGGACAGTGATGACTCTGAGCCCCTAGTGGAGGACAGTGATGACTCTGAGCCCCTAGTGGAGGACAGTGATGACTCTGAGCCCCTAGTGGAGGACAGTGATGACTCTGAGCCCCTAGGGGAGGACAGATGGTGACTCTGAGCCTCTCCTGGAGGATAGTGATGACTCTAAGCCCCTAGGACAGTGATGACTCTGAGCCCCTAGTGGAGGACAGTGATGACTCTGAGCCCCTAGGACAGTGATGACTCTGAGCCCCTAGTGGAGGACAGTGTTGACTCTGAGCCCCTAGTGGAGGACAGTGATGACTCTAAGCCCCTAGTGGAGGACAGTGATGACTCTAAGCCCCTAGTGGAGGACAGTGATGACTCTGAGCCCCTAGTGGAGGACAGTGATGACTCTGAGCCCCTAGTGGAGGACAGTGATGACTCTGAGCCCCTAGTGGAGGACAGTGATGACTCTGAGCCCCTAGTGGAGGACAGTGATGACTCTGAGCCCCTAGTGGAGGACAGTGTTGACTCTGAGCCCCTAGTGGAGGACAGTGATGACTCTCAGCCCCTAGTGGAGGACAATGATGACTCTGAGCCCCTAGTGGAGGACAGTGTTGACTCTGAGCCCCTAGTGGAGGACAGTGATGACTCTAAGCCCCTAGTGGAGGACAGTGATGACTCTGAGCCCCTAGTGGAGGACAGTGATGACTCTGAGCCCCTAGTGGAGGACAGTGATGACTCTGAGCCCCTAGGGGAGGACAGATGGTGACTCTGAGCCTCTCCTGGAGGATAGTGATGACTCTGAGCCCCTAGTGGAGGACAGATGGTGACTCTGAGCCTCTCCTGGAGGATAGTGATGACTCTAAGCCCCTAGGACAGTGATGACTCTGAGCCCCTAGTGGAGGACAGTGATGACTCTGAGCCCCTAGGACAGTGATGACTCTGAGCCCCTAGTGGAGGACAGTGTTGACTCTGAGCCCCTAGTGGAGGACAGTGATGACTCTAAGCCCCTAGTGGAGGACAGTGATGACTCTAAGCCCCTAGTGGAGGACAGTGATGACTCTGAGCCCCTAGTGGAGGACAGTGATGACTCTGAGCCCCTAGTGGAGGACAGTGATGACTCTGAGCCCCTAGTGGAGGACAGTGATGACTCTGAGCCCCTAGGGGAGGACAGATGGTGACTCTGAGCCTCTCCTGGAGGATAGTGATGACTCTGAGCCCCTAGTGGAGGACAGATGGTGACTCTGAGCCTCTCCTGGAGGATAGTGATGACTCTGAGCACTGTCATGTCTGCAATACCACAGGTAAACCTGGGCATGGATCAACACCTGTCATATCTGCAATACCACAGGACAAACCTGGCCCCAAACACACAACAATGGTTTATTCCAAACTTTAAAGGACCAATTTCAGTTTTCTGATAAAGATTATTAATAAATTTATAGGACTAATCTGGATTCAGGAAGCTGGCCCACATACCATTACCTGTCTGTGGTACCACAGCACAGACAGTCAGACACCCTTGGCTGAAATCCACCTGGCTGAAATCCACCTGGCTGCAAACCAATCTCAAGTGGCTCTGGCCCAGCAGTTTAAATCCTCTCATTTTCATTTCAACAGGATGAAAGAGCTCTGGAGAGACGGGGAGTCAAACAATGGTATTTTAATTGTCATAGAAACCACTGCCGACCACCTCTACTACCCCAAATGTATCCTAGTGTTCTCTCACCAACCCTGTGACATGACAGAGATCCCCAAAGACATGCAATCATCTTTTTGTGGACAAAGTGGTCAGATTTGTAATGAATTTGAACAGCAGCAGTGCAAATAAACTGTTTAAACACTGGGAAAAATGTAACAAAACGGTGTAATTTTTGTGTCAAACACTGCAGATATTTGTACATTTGTTTTGTATATATCTTGGTCAAAACAGCCTAAAACAAAGATGAGTCATCGTACAATAACTGCAAAGTGAATCACTGAGATACAGTAATGTAATCAAACAACATAATTAATATGCAAACTGCTTCTAACAGACTCTCCACAGTGTTGCTCCTACAGCTATCCTCGTCTTATTCTCCACAGTGTTGCTCCTACAGCTATCCTCGTCTTATTCTCCACAGTGTTGCTCCTACAGCTATCCTCGTCTTATTCTCCACAGTGTTGCTCCTACAGCTATCCTCGTCTTATTCTCCACAGTGTTGCTCCTACAGCTATCCTTATCTTATTCTCCACAGTCCTGACTATATCTTCATGCCCTATAAAACTCTGCGGTAGCAAGCTGTTTATTATCTAAATGGTGCTAAAATGCTACTGGTCTTGTGCTATCTGCCCAGCTGATGCAATGATGACCCATGGTGTGGTGTGGGCGGGAGCCAGCAAGCAAGGGAGCGCGTGTACAGTGGGTATACGTGGGCTTTGGCAGCATCTGTTTTTGTTTTAAAGAGGCTAAATATAAAGAGCTGTCCTATGAAATGTAGAATGCTTCCAGAACAACATCATCTCCAAATAAGCATTGTGCTGCAGCTACTGCTAGGGGGGGGGGGGGGACGAGACGACGACGACGACTAGGCTAGGGACTAGGAAAAGCACCTAGGCTAGGGACTAGGAAAAGCACCTGGGCTAGGGACTAGGAAAAGCACCTGGGCTAGGGTCTAGGAAAAGCACCTAGGCTAGGGACTAGGAAAAGCACCTGGGCTAGGGTCTAGGAAAAGCACCTAGGCTAGGGACTAGGAAAAGCACCTAGGCTAGGGACTAGGAAAAGCACTTTACCTGGGATTAAAGGTGTAGATACTGGGTGTTTAAAGGTGCATCTACCTACACAACTCTGCATATCACCCCTTGAGTTAATGACACGTATGACATCACAACCACAACATTTGATATCATTGGAATAGAAATATATGTGTGACTGCCAAAATAATGGAAACACTTAAGTAGACGAGGTATACAAAGTATATTGAAAGCAGGTGCTTCCACACAGGAGTGGTTCCTAACTCAATTAAGCAAAGAAATCCCATCATGCTTAGGTGCATGTATAAAAATCCTGGGCACACCCTTATTTTGGTCATTAGTTTGCCTATCATGGCTATGCCCCCGTAGGATGACAATGCCCCCCATCCACAGGGCAAGAGCGGACACTGAATGGATTTATGAGCATGAAAGCGTTGTAAACCACATGCCATGGCCGTCTCAGTCACCAGATCTCAACCCAACTGAACACTTGTAAGAGGTTCTGGAGCGGAACCAGAGACACCGCTTTCCATCACCATCAACAAAACACCAAATTATCTCATTTTGTTTGTGGAAGAATGGTGTCACATCCCTCCAATAGAGTTCCAAACACTTGTAGAAGATATACCAAGGTGCATTAAATCTGTTTTGGCTCGTGGTGCCCCAATGCACTACTAACACACTTTATATTGGCGTTTCCTTTATTTTGGCAATTACCTGTAGTTTTAGTGCTGAGCGATTAGATCTTTTGAGGTCGGTTTGAAAATAATCACGGTGTACGATTTCAATCATTTTTTAAAACATGAATTAAATGTATTATGAAATAATGACATTAAAATTATTTTTAGAGCTTTTAATGGACATTCCAAAGCCAAAAATAGTGAACATTCAATTGCCAAAACAGTGAAAATATTGAATATTGTCTCTGTCAGGTCTACATTGGGTAGACATCAATAGAAGAAACAGGAAATGACTATGAAATAATAAAAAAAATTCAGTTGTGTTTATTACATCGTTTTTATTTTGATTACTTTATTATTTTGCATTCCTTAAAGTCATCATATCATCTCTGTTCAGGCAGAAGCAACCAAAAAGCCAGACAACTTTCTTTCTGCTCCCCAAACTGTACTGTCTTCAGTCATCCTATTTAGCTGGCCTAGCCTGCCTAAACATGCTGCAGAGCTGTCTGACCAAGTCATTTGACTAGCTCTTCAACGTAGATAAGGAATCATTTCACAAACTTTCTCTAACTTTCTCATCTGTTGTGTACATTTCCTCTCTATGGAAGTCTGTGTGTTTCTAACCTAACATAGTAAATTCATCTCTGACTGAGATGGGGGGGGGGGGGGGGGGGGGCAGTGGATTGTGGGTATTGTAGTTAATTACCACGTTCTTGCACTGAATTTGGTTGAATATTGCTCAAGGAAAACTACAGCTCCCTTCTGCCCAGGGTCCCACATAGTTCTTGACATGACTTTTCTCATAAATTATTTTATTTCCCTCTAGAGAAATGGCGCATTTGGGCACACAAAACACTAGCTACATTTCAAGTCATTTAATGTGGGTCAATTAGTTGCTTAATAACCGAAAAAAAAAATACGAAATGTCGGTTAATCGCTCAGCACTACTGTACATCCAAGCATTTGAACTTCTGACTCCACAATCACACTTTGTAACTGAGATGATGAACAAATCCAATTTCTTGGAAATGCTTCAAATTCTTACATGTTGTTTTCCATTTGCCAGGACTGAAACTTCATTACCAATTATTACAAAAAGCTACCGCTCTTGTGATACACATCAGTTGATGTGCAACAAAAATTCCCTTATTTTGTTGTTGTGTTGATAGTTCTTCCATTTATATTCTGTAGGACTGTAACACCATTACCGATTCAAAAAGAAACGCTCTTCTACCTGTTGCTAATACTCATCAGACTGCAATACAAGGAGTTCTGTCATCTTTAATATTCTGAACATAGACAGTCATGATGCCTGAAATAGCGCCATTGACAGAATATTCTATCAGCGAAATAATAAGGCCATACAATTCAACAGCTGCCAATGCTGCAGATAAAAGCCACGGCCATTTGAATTCTGTAACCAGGTTTCCATCCAACCTTTTTATGGAATGAAGTAGGCTACTTGTTGGATAAAAATGTTTAATACCAGGCCTGATGGAACAAGAACATTTGTTAGTAGACTTTTCAAATGTCGACAAAACAAAATTATAGACACGGTGGGATCTTTTTGTGTTGGTTAATTAATTATGCGATATTTATCGTTGGAAACGTTTTTATGTGCAAATATTGATTTTAATAACCATCAAGTAAACTTGGGAGGCACGCGATGACATGTTTTGTGACCATCACATTATGACTCATCGGGAAGCATGCAGTTTATTAGGCTGCAGATGAAATACATGATGATAAACTTCACAGGGTGGTGAAAGTGCACGGCGATGAGCTTGATGCTCCTTTCCAATAAATATTGAAGGTCTTATTCTGATGACAAGATCATCGATGCTTGGCTGTCATTTGTCGATAATAATCTCATCAGGTATATAGGCTATACCCACACTGTATCTGCAAACTGTTGGGGCACATTCGCTATTTAACGCAACATTTTTGGGAGGTGAGAAAATCACCAGTACATCAGAGTTGAACATGCAATGGAAACACATTTAACTTGTATTTTTGCATTCAGTACATGGGAACAAAATGCATTTGTTTATGTGCACTAAGTCATCACGCACAGTCTTTTATCCGCAACAAATCAATTTGATGGAAACATATCCCTTTTGGGAAAATGCGCGTAATGTTTTCATGCGGATTTTAGAATCATATCTAGACAATGTAGCCAGTTGGATGGAAACGTAGCTCGTGTCGATCGGTCTGTTCTGGACAAATTCAAGAACTACAAAGTCTTCAAGTCGCACCTAAATGCGAACGGACGGGTATCATTTGTGGAACGTTCTAACAGTTCCTAAAACTTCGTGAAGTACAAGGTTGCCAAAAAACAACGGATACAAAGTAGCATTATCAATTCAACTAGCTGCCTAATAGGCATTAACTCATCACGTAGCGTATTCTTAATGTTTGTCCATAGGCTACCAGAGTGAGGACAGACATTTGCCGGAATAAATGTGGTGAGTGAAAAAGCTAATTAAAATAGTCCACTCCCTACCCGGTACCTTATTCGGCCCGCTATACAACTTTGTATGCGTTGTGTGTTGACAACCTTGTTATATACGACGTTTTTGGAACAGATTCCTGTTGGAACGTTCCACAAGTTATACCCACCCACAACTGGAAAGGATGAGGCGTTTCTAAGGCTTGTAAATTACTAAACAGTCAGTTAGGGGTGGGGGGTATCCTTCATATTGAGGTTGTCATGGTGATGTAACGCGTCCCTCTTCCAATCAAAATCCTTTTCCTTAATTCCTCCCGACTGAGAGACCTAGGTATATGAGAGGCCCAGGGCTCTGCCAGGCTTATCACTTTTACACCTCAACAGCATAACACACTCCGGCCTCGATCCCCAGATCTGGTGGCATGCTGATAATTTAATCATATCCTAGGCCTTACACATCTTGGAAGATCCGTTGATCGTTCTAAATACCAGGGCTTGTTGAGGATGTTGATAATGCACTTCAGATATTTGAAGATATCCTGAAGAATAAATAAACATCTAATGATACAAATATAAAATATGAATGGACAGAAAGACTATCTGTTGGAATATTATAATATCTGTAATGGTACATCAACCAAAATGACAAATTAACAACTCAATTATGAACGACATATAAATCATATCTAATAACACATTTCAAATTAAATTAACACTGACGTGCATGTTTATGTATCGACTGACTATTGATAATATTTTGTGACAGACTAAAGTCTGATTAGACTATTGACATAATGTCATGTGTACTTGGGGCTCGGGGGGGAAACCCTCCTGGAATATGCCTGTTGTCATCAGATAATCAGGATGCCATTGAGTGGTGTGAGTGTCGGGAATCTGAGAGCCATCGGGGTCAGCATATCGCAGGCCTGTTAAATACTGGTGGCCGACCTGTCACCTGTCAAACAGCCACCACTGGCTTTTCTCTCTATGATAACGTACGCTATGGATCTAAAACCAACTCTAGATAATGGTATGGTACAAATCAATTATGCTCACTTCATCATTTGGATCAACATCCAAATTCAAGTTGCTCCTGAGAGCGACAACCAAACCACCAAATGTAATGTGTTATTCTCCATCGTATGACACTTTATCGGCAACAGCATGTCTAAGATTTCACAAATGATCCAAACTCCAAGCATTAGGCATAAGCCTTTTATAATGACCTCTTAATAGAGGTCATTATCTGAATGTACACAAGCTATAGTCTACAACCAGTAGCCCATTGGGACAGGTGTTACCCTGATACCTTTAGGAACCATACTGAATTAGCTGGATTATAGGTGACACACACATCTCCAGTGTCACAAGGTGGTAAAGGCTAGTCCAGACTAGCCGATATGTCAATGGTCAACCAACTGTGATGGATGGTTATTCACACCAGGCCAACATACATACTGTACATCATATCTTTGACAAAAAAATAACTGCCTTGTACGCCAACATCTACCCTATGTAGCCTATGGTAAGAAACCAATCTGCGGCGACCACTAAAATAGCGGAGCCTTGCCTGGGGTTCTCTAACGTGTGAACAGAACTTATTAAAACACCTCACCCTGTGTCAAAGCAAAGCACAAAGCTTTTCGCTTGACGATTAAATCAACAACAGCCTATCAGAAAAGGACTTTACAACCCACACGCAGATAGAAAACCCGAGAGAAAAAAAAACAAGAAACCTTATGTTCTTCAAGTTTAATCAATAACTGATTGTCATTATAGAGGCCAGCAGATCTGACAACACAACCATACTCCAAACGAATCATATTAGAAAGTTCATATAAAAATCACAACTTTTATCCTGCATTGTTTTTTTTTTAAACATTTGGTTATGGTTATGTAGGCCCATAAATGTGCCCCTTGCACGTGCAGCTGGGACTTTCATTTAAATCCCAGTGTGGCGACAGGTGCTCGGGGAGCCAAAATGCCGCTAGCTCACTGCGCTGCAGCCCATAACGTGCACCATACACTTATAGGACAATTTCCCCTAAAAAGGGCAGAATCTCATGCATTATATAAAACACCCCAAAATAAAACTGCACAAAAAAACATGTATTTTAAGACAGAGCATTAGAATCATTTTGAAAGTTGTAAGATCCAGATCTAGCATGAGTCCAGGTATTTCTTTCTCTCTCTATCCAGCATCAATTGTAGCAATATAAAACCATATCCACACCCGATACAAGAAAAAAAAACACGCTTTTGTTATGCATAAAAAGTAGGCAAATAATGTATCTACTTACAGTTCGCAAAAACTGTATATCATCTTCCCCTTCTCCGCCCTCAGCCATGGCTGTGAAGGAGCCTGTTTAGACTCTGAAAGACACCACTGACTAGAGAGGCAGTAGGCTAGATAGAAACGCGATGCTTTGCTTCTCCTGCCGATATTAGCATGGAGCTAATTCCACAACCATATAGGGCAGACCGGGTAAGCCCTCCGCGCCCACTGCACCCCACACCGCGTACTGTCTGTCATTCAATGCCTACCCTCCCCGGTCCGTGGACTCCCTGCCGCTGCCAATGCCAGCAGTGCGCTACGGTGGGTTCGAGAGGAGAGGAGCGGACGAGGATGAGGAGAGTGAGGATGTTAAATGATGCTGAATGGAATGACAACGTCTGTCACTGTCAATCCGCGGGCATTCAAGTTTAAAACGCTGGAGTCAGCAGTTTAGTGACGATATTAAGAATGGGTCAGAACGGATAATTTAATGACAATAATTGTGCTGAATACAAAGTTGGCGTGGAGGCACATCTCTCTCTCCCACTCTTTATCTCTCTCGATCTGGTGAGATGGAACAGACAGTTAAAAAATATAAAAGTGTTTAATTTTGCTTTTGATTTCTTGAAAACAACTATAGCCTAAGAATCGTAATATTCTCCATTGAAAATAGATGACCTTGTCTGCAAGGACGATTGTCCGCTCAACACGCTATTATTCTCTTTGTTTTGGTGTATCTTTACGCCGTTTTAAAGAAACAAAACACTATATATGCTACATAGCCTACCTACTGTTTCTACAATATCCCAACCACTGCACATTGAGGGAAATTGATAACTTTAGCCCATTCTGGTTGACAAATGCTGCCTGCTTACCCGAAGTTATTTACCCTAACCTTCAGGGGGTGTAGTTACATTATGTAGTTACATTATGCCAACATAGTTTTTGAAGAAACACGTGTCCAGCGAACATATGATGCTGTGAAAGCAGCGCACAGTGTTGTTGAAGACACTGCTGACATCTAGTGGACTATGGTGTAACAGAGTGCAACAAGACAAGGCTACTTTAAATATATTTATATATATTTAACCAGACAGGTCAGTTAAAAACAAATTCTTACTTACAATGACATCTACTCCAGCCAAACCCCAACGACGCTGGGTCAATTGTGCCCTATGAGATTCCCAATCACGGCCGGATGCAATATAGCCTGGATTTGAACCAGGTACTATAGTGACACTAAGATGCAGTGCCTTAGACAGCTGCGCCAAATAGCTTTGCCATTTCCTGGTTGCTAAAATTAGAATAGCTCTCCTAATTTCAGTTTATGCGACAAAACAAGCAGAAATTGAAAATATTGTATTTTCAGCTGCGTGAAGCTGCTGTACAAATCCAGAAGTAAAATAATCTAAATGAAACGAAAGAATAGGAAGCATAGAAATAGTGCACATAGAACATTGACTTGCTTTCAATGCGTATGATAGAACTATAACTCACATTTCGATGTGATATTATTGGGTAGCCCAAAAAGTTACATATTGTAGCTTTAATGGACACTCACGGCAAATGCGTCCCCCCAGTGGTTAAGGAAGGAAACTGCACCCTGTGTCGCCTTCTAGCCGCACTTGGTTGAATACTTGACAGGCTGATTGCTTGAATTACATTTAACAGTCAGTGGTGGAAAAGTATACAATTGTCAAACTTGAGTAAAAATAACGAAAGCTTAGTAGTAAATTACTCACGTAAAAGCCAGTAAAATACTACTTGATTCAAAGTCTAAAAGTATTTGGTTTTACTTATAAACTTACTTATAAACAGGGTGGTTTGAGCCCTGAATGCTGATTGGCTGACAGCCGTGGTATATCAGACCGTATACCACAGGTATGACAAAATATGTATTTTTACTGCTCTAATTACATTGTTAACCAGTTTATAATAGCAATAAGGCACCTCGGGGGTTTGTGGTATATGGCCAATACACCACCGCCAAGGGCTGTATCCAGGCAGTCAGCAACAAGACCATCCCTTAGCCGTGGTATATTGGCCATTTACCACACCCCCTCGTGTCTAATTGCTTAAATATACTTAAGTAATAAAAGTAAATGTAATTGCTAAAATATATACTTCAAAAGTAGAAGTATAAATCATTTTGGATTCCTTATGATAAGCAAACCCAGTGGCGGTTCTAGCTTGTATGGCTCCCTGGGCGACCTATATAAATATAAAAACATATACAAAAATAAGGCTCACAAATATCAAAAAGAAGTAACAAAGACAAATAGAAACAAATTGTAGTATATAAATACAAATAAAAAGGGGAATCAAATAATTACACTATTACCCTATTTCTAACAAAACACAAATAATACTAAAATGCACAAATCCAAAATCACACAAATAAACAAATAGAACAACACACTTATAAAGAAGAGAACCTGATTATCGCTGAACCGATCGCTGCAGTTGATACAGATTATCACTGAACCGATCGCTGCAGTTGATACAGATTATCACTGAACCGATCGCTGCAGCTGATACAGATTATCGCTGAACCGATCGCTGCAGTTGATACAGATTATCACTGAACCGATCGCTGCAGCTGATACAGATTATCACTGAACCGATCGCTGCAGCTGATACAGATTATCACTGATCCGATCGCTGCAGTTGATACAGATTATCACTGAACCGATCGCTGCAGCTGATACAGATTATCACTGAACCGATCGCTGCAGTTGATGCAGATTATCACTGAACCGATCGCTGCAGTTGATACAGATTATCACTGAACCGATCGCTGCAGCTGATACAGATTATCGCTGAACCGATCGCTGCAGTTGATACAGATTATCGCTGAACCGATCGCTGCAGTTGATACAGAGTATCACTGAACCGATCGCTGCAGTTGATGCAGATTATCACTGAACCGATCGCTGCAGCTGATGCAGATTATCACTGAACCGATCGCTGCAGTTGATGCAGATTATCACTGAACCGATCGCTGCAGCTGATACAGATTATCGCTGAACCGATCGCTGCAGTTGATGCAGATTATCACTGAACCGATCGCTGCAGTTGATACAGATTATCACTGAACCGATCGCTGCAGTTGATACAGATTATCACTGAACCGATCGCTGCAGTTGATGCAGATTATCACTGAACCGATCGCTGCAGTTGATGCAGATTATCACTGAACCGATCGCTGCAGCTGATACAGATTATCACTGAACCGATCGCTGCAGCTGATACAGATTATCACTGAACCGATCGCTGCAGTTGATACAGATTATCACTGAACCGATCGCTGCAGTTGATACAGATTATCACTGAACCGATCGCTGCAGTTGATACAGATTATCACTGAACCGATCGCTGCAGCTGATACAGATTATCACTGAACCGATCGCTGCAGCTGATACAGATTATCACTGAACCGATCGCTGCAGCTGATACAGATTATCACTGAACCGATCGCTGCAGTTGATACAGATTATCACTGAACCGATCGCTGCAGTTGATACAGATTATCACTGAACCGATCGCTGCAGCTGATACAGATTATCACTGAACCGATCGCTGCAGCTGATACAGATTATCACTGAACCGATCGCTGCAGTTGATGCAGATTATCACTGAACCGATCGCTGCAGTTGATACAGATTATCACTGAACCGATCGCTGCAGCTGATGCAGATTATCACTGAACCGATCGCTGCAGCTGATACAGATTATCACTGAACCGATCGCTGCAGCTGATACAGATTATCACTGAACCGATCACTGCAGTTGATACAGATTATCACTGAACCGATCGCTGCAGCTGATACAGATTATCACTGAACCGATCGCTGCAGCTGATGCAGATTATCACTGAACCGATCGCTGCAGCTGATACAGATTATCACTGAACCGATCGCTGCAGCTGATACAGATTATCACTGAACCGATCGCTGCAGCTGATGCAGATTATCACTGAACCGATCGCTGCAGCTGATACAGATTATCACTGAACCGATCGCTGCAGCTGATACAGATTATCACTGGACCGATCGCTGCAGTTGATACAGATTATCACTGAACCGATCGCTGCAGCTGATACAGATTATCACTGAACCGATCGCTGCAGCTGATACAGATTATCACTGAACCGATCGCTGCAGTTGATACAGATTATCACTGAACCGATCGCTGCAGCTGATACAGATTATCACTGAACCGATCGCTACAGTTGATGCAGATTATCACTGAACCGATCGCTGCAGTTGATACAGATTATCACTGAACCGATCGCTGCAGCTGATACAGATTATCACTGAACCGATCGCTACAGTTGATGCAGATTATCACTGAACCGATCGCTGCAGCTGATACAGATTATCACTGAACCGATCGCTACAGTTGATACAGATTATCACTGAACCGATCGCTGCAGCTGATACAGATTATCGCTGAACCGATCGCTGCAGTTGATACAGATTATCACTGAACCGATCGCTGCAGCTGATACAGATTATCACTGAACCGATCGCTGCAGCTGATACAGATTATCACTGAACCGATCGCTGCAGCTGATACAGATTATCACTGAACCGATCGCTACAGTTGATGCAGATTATCACTGAACCGATCGCTGCAGCTGATACAGATTATCACTGAACCAATCGCTGCAGTTGACACAGATTATCGCTGAACCGATCGCTGCAGTTGTACATAGTCCATCTGTAAATATCCCACCCAATCTATCTACCTCATCCCCATACTGATTTTAATTTACTGTTTTGCTCTTTTGCACAGCAGTATCTCTACTTGCGCATCATCATCTGCTCATTTATCACTCCATTGTTAATCTGCTAAATTGTAACTATTCGCTCCTATGGCCTATTTATTGCCGACCTCCTCATGCCTTGACAGCACTCCAAACTTCTCTCCCACATTTTCCAATGTGGAAAATATTTCCTGAAGGGCTGAGGTTGCAGCATCAACAATGACATTGAAAAATGTCACCACCAGCGTGTTCAGGGCATCACTCAAAGGCTCATCAAATGATTCGTATGAAAATTGCCGCTTTGTGGACCTCAGCCTTTTTTGTTGTAGAACGGCCTCTACATTCATACCCTCGCAAATATCCTTGGCTGACGTTTGTGCAGTCACAAAGCCTGTTGCCCTGTAGCTGCTGAGACCTCTCTCTGTCTTTCTGAGAAGACTGACTGCAACATCCACATGCATCCTGGGAGACGGCATCAGCTTGCTCACTTGTTGGATCTGGCTCCAGATGTCATACCACACCACCGTACAGACGCTGAAGCGGTATTATCCCACCTCCTCTGACAAGGACTGGGCCTCAATCTTTATCACAGGGTCTTTGGTTTGATCCCTCACCTCAATCAGTACCTCTCTCACCGTGGCTGCCTGATACCTCAGTGCCTCTCTCACTGCTGCTGCCTGATACCTCAGTGCCTCTCTCACCGTGGCTGCCTGATACCTCAGTGCCTCTCTCACTGCTGCTGCCTGATACCTCAGTGCCTCTCTCACCGTGGCAGCCTGATACCTCAGTGCCTCTCTCACTGTGGCAGCCTGATACCTCAGTGTCTCTCTCACCGTGGCTGCCTGATACCTCAGTGCCTCTCTCACTGTGGCAGCCTGATACCTCAGTGTCTCTCTCACCGCTGCTGCCTGATACCTCAGTGGCTCGACACTCTTAACTCTACTCTCTCACCTTGTCTCAGTCCACATCTTCAAAGTGATGTCCACATGTTTTTTCAGGATGGCCCGTCGCCGTGTGGAGACTGAGAACAAGGTGTACAGTTTGTTGTAACCTGCTGCATGGACAGGACTTTAAGCAGCATCAGCCACAACCAGGTTCAATGAGCCCCACATGGCACCAATAGAGTTCTTGGATTCTTTTCCAGGAGTCTGGCTTGGACACCTTTGTTTTTTAATTTAATCCTTCATTTAACTAGGCAAGTCAGTTTAAGAACAAATTCTTATTTTCAATGACAGCCTAGGAACAGTGTTGTTAACTGCCTTGTTCAGGGGCAGAACGGCAGATTTGTACCTTGTCATCTCGGGGATTCAAACTTGCAACCTTTCGGTTACTAGTTCAACACTCTAACCACTAGGCTACCCTGCCGCACCTACACTCTAACCACTAGGCTACCTACCCCCCCTACACTCTAACCACTAGGCTACCTGCCCCCTTACACTCTAACCACTAGGCTACCTGCCGCCCCTACACTCTAACCACTAGGCTACCCTGCCACCCCTTTTTGGCCTCTCATGTTTGCCCCATTATCATCAGCCTGTCCTCTGCAGTCTTCAAAAGGAATGTTTAGCTCCTCTAGTCTTTTGAGAATCAGGGATGCAAAATGTTGGCCCATGGACTCCTCTGCCTCCAAAAAAACCCCATAAAATGTTCCTTTATGTGGGGCTCCTCCTTCAGTGACACAATTCTAATCACAACTGACAGCTGTTCAGTGTGGCTGACATCTGAGGTGTAATCTAGAATGACAGAGAAGAATTTTGCCAGCTTGATGTCACTCAACGTTATTGAAATTACATTGCTTCTCAACAAATCAATGAGTTCATTCTGTATTTGGTGGCCGAGGTAGCAGATGGTGCGACTCGAGGTCCCTTTCTGGACACGGTTAAGGTTCTCTTTCATGACTGGATCAAACTGTGCCGTCAGTTCAACCTCTTTGAGGACATTTCCAATTGATGGAGAGTGCAGTGTTTCTGTGTGGCCCCTTAGTGCCAGATTTCTAATTGCCAGACAGTACACAATAGCAGCCAGACGTTTCAACACCTCTCCCCATCTTATCCTCTCAGCCTCCATAAGTGCCATCTCATCCTTATCAATCGTTTCCTCTTTTTGATCCTCATTGCCAGTTCTTTCCATGTTTTCATGCAGTTTTTGGTGTTCTGGACTGGTGTCGTGTGAAGTCAGCAAAGAACTTGCATGTTTCCAGTCTGTCAGTCCTGAGTTTGCTAAATTAATTAACATATTATTAGAAAAGAGTTTGCAGCAGGAGCAGAAGAGGATGTTGTATCTTTCAGAATACACCAACCAACGTCTAGGGATATTTATCAACCACTCACCAAGGTCTTCCTGAAACACTGGTGGTGGCAACTTCTTCCATCACTCTCATTCCTTGGGGTAAACAAAGTCAGGTGGTTCCTCACTTGGTCCTCTGCAAACTAGCTGTGTCTGAATTCAGCAAGAACTGAAGGTCAGCAGGATCTGTAGACAGTGGTTTATCCTCAGCAGCAGGATTTGGTGGGGATGTTGTTACAGGCATTTCTAATGGAGAGCATATGGGCATTCGTTTACACACATTATTCACAGCATTTATAGTGGTGGAACATCCCACATACATACCCAATAATAATAAAATCATCATTGTTACCTACAATATGGAAACTTAAAACTTTACAAAGGGAAATAATTTATTTATGCAGGAATGCACAGATAATCACATGTACGTGTACCCCCCCCCCCCCCCCCCCCCCACACACACACACACACGTGCGCATGCGCACAAACACACCTGAAGGATCCTGCTGGGGAGAAGTGGAAACAAATGGGTCTTCATCCTCATCCTCAGGCTCAGACAACATTTGTGAAGACACCTATGTGGCAGAGGAGGTAGATGGCTCCTCATCCTGGCCAGTGACAGAGGGTGCTCCAAAATATTTCAGAAGTGCCCCTGAATTTGCATTGTATTACAATATTTGAGCCTGACACCCTAAATACATTTGTTGCACAATTAAATATACAGTGCCTTGCGAAAGTATTCGGCCCCCTTGAACTTTGCGACCTTTTGCCACATTTCAGGCTTCAAACATAAAGATATAAAACTGTATTTTTTTGTGAAGAATCAACAACAAGTGGGACACAATCATGAAGTTGAACGACATTTATTGGATATTTGTTACGGTGCGTGAATGAGGACCCAAAAGCGAATCAACTTAAACAGAGCTTCTTTAATTACCAAACATAGGTAGGCTCAGATGGACCGGCAGATTCCGACAGGACAGGACAAGGTTACAGCAAACATGACGACAGTCTGGTTCAGGCATGAATGACACAAACAAACAAGAATCCGACAAGGACAGGAGCAGGAACAGAGAGAGATACCTAATCAGAGGGAAACAGGGAACAGGTGGGAAAAGGGGTGACGAGGTGGTTAGGAGGAGACAAGGCACAGCTGGGGGAAAGAGGGGGAGAAAAGGTAACCTAACAACGACCAGCAGAGGGAGACAGGGTGAAGGGAAAGGACAGAGACAAGACACAACATGACAGTACATGACAGTACCCCCCCACTCACCGAGCGCCTCCTGGCGCACTCGAGGAGGAAACCTGGCGGCAACGGAGGAAATCATCAATCAGCGCACGGTCCAGCACGTCCCGAGAGGGAACCCAACTCCTCTCCTCAGGACCGTACCCCTCCCAGTCAACTAGGTACTGATGACCACGGCCCCGAGGACGCATGTCCAAGATTTTACGGACCCTGTAGATAGGTGCGCCCTCGACAAGGATGGGGGGGGGGGGGGGAAGACGAGCGGGGGCGCGAAGAACGGGCTTAACACAGGAGACATGGAAGACCGGGTGGACGCGACGAAGATATCGCGGAAGAAGAAGTCGCACTGCGACAGGATTAATGACCTGAGAGATACGGAATGGACCAATGAACCGCGGGGTCAACTTGCGAGAAGCCGTCTTAAGGGGAAGGTTCTGAGTGGAGAGCCAAACTCTCTGACCGCGACAATATCTAGGGCTCTTAGTTCTACGCTTATTAGCAGCTCTCACAGTCTGCGCCCTATAACGGCAAAGTGCAGACCTGACCCTCTTCCAGGTGCGCTCGCAACGTTGGACAAAAGCCTGAGCGGAGGGGACGCTGGACTCGGCGAACTGAGATGAGAACAACGGAGGCTGGTACCCGAGGCTACTCTGAAAAGGAGATAGCCCGGTCGCAGACGAAGGAAGCGAGTTGTGGGCGTATTCTGCCCAGGGGAGCTGTTCTGACCAAGACGCAGGGTTGCGAAAAGAAAGACTGCGTAAGATGCGACCAATAGTCTGATTGGCCCGTTCTGCTTGACCGTTAGACTGGGGGTGAAAGCCGGAAGAGAGACTGACGGAAGCCCCAATCAAACGGCAAAACTCCCTCCAAAATTGAGACGTGAATTGCGGACCTCTGTCCGAAACGACGTCTGACGGAAGGCCATGAATTCTGAAAACATTCTCGATGATGATTTGTGCCGTCTCTTTAGCAGAAGGAAGCTTAGCAAGGGGAATGAAATGAGCCGCCTTAGAGAACCTATCGACAACCGTAAGAATAACAGTCTTCCCCGCTGACGAAGGCAGTCCGGTGACAAAATCTAAGGCGATGTGAGACCACGGTCGAGAGGGAATAGGAAGCGGCCTGAGACGGCCGGCAGGAGGAGAGTTACCGGACTTAGTCTGCGCGCAGACCGAACAAGCAGCCACGAAACGACGCGTGTCATGCTCCCGGGTGGGCCACCAGAAACGCTGGCGAATGGAAGCAAGCGTACCCCGAACGCCAGGGTGGCCGGCTAACTTGGCAGAGTGAGCCCACTGAAGAACGGCCAGACGAGTAGGAACGGGAACGAAAAGAAGGTTCCTAGGACAAGCGCGCGGCGACGGAGTTTGAGTGAGTGCTTGCTTTACCTGCCTCTCAATTCCCCAGACAGTCAACCCGACAACACGCCCCTCAGGGAGAATCCCCTCGGGGTCAGTGGAGGCTACTGAAGAACTGAAGAGACGAGACAAAGCATCAGGCTTGGTGTTCTTAGAGCCCGGACGATAAGAAATCACGAACTCGAAACGAGCGAAAAACAGCGCCCAACGCGCCTGACGCGCATTAAGTCGTTTGGCAGAACGGATGTACTCAAGGTTCCTATGGTCAGTCCAAACGACAAAAGGAACGGTCGCCCCCTCCAACCACTGTCGCCATTCGCCTAGGGCTAACCGGATGGCGAGCAGTTCGCGGTTACCCACATCATAGTTACGTTCCGACGGCGACAGGCGATGAGAAAAATACGCGCATGGGTGGACCTTGTCGTCAGAGAGGGAGCGCTGAGAAAGGATGGCTCCCACTCCCACCTCTGACGCGTCAACCTCGACAACGAACTGTCTAGAGACGTCAGGTGTAACAAGGATAGGAGCGGATGTAAAACGATTCTTGAGGAGATCAAAAGCTCCCTGGGCGGAAACGGACCACTTAAAGCACGTCTTGACAGAAGTAAGGGCTGTGAGAGGAGCTGCCACCTGACCGAAATTACGGATGAAACGACGATAGAAGTTCGCGAAGCCGAGAAAGCGCTGCAGCTCGACGCGTGACTTAGGGACGGGCCAATCAATGACAGCTTGGACCTTAGCGGGATCCATCTTAATGCCTTCAGCGGAAATAACAGAACCGAGAAATGTGACGGAGGAGGCATGAAAAGTGCACTTCTCAGCCTTCACAAAAAGACAATTCTCTAAAAGGCGCTGGAGGACACGTCGAACGTGCTGAACATGAATCTGGAGTGACGGTGAAAAAATCAGGATATCGTCAAGGTAAACGAAAACAAAGATGTTCAGCATGTCTCTCAGGACATCATTGACTAATGCCTGAAAGACAGCTGGAGCGTTAGCGAGGCCGAAAGGAAGAACCCGGTATTCAAAGTGCCCTAACGGAGTGTTAAACGCCGTCTTCCACTCGTCCCCCTCCCTGATGCGCACGAGATGGTAAGCGTTACGAAGGTCCAACTTAGTGAAAAACCTGGCTCCCTGCAGGATCTCGAAGGCTGAAGACATAAGAGGAAGCGGATAACGATTCTTCACTGTTATGTCATTCAGCCCTCGATAATCTATGCAGGGGCGCAGAGACCCGTCCTTCTTCTTGACAAAAAAAAACCCCGCTCCGGCGGGAGAGGAGGAGGGGACTATGGTACCGGCGTCAAGAGCTACAGACAAATAATCTTCGAGAGCCTTACGTTCGGGAGCCGACAGAGAGTATAGTCTACCCCGGGGGGGGGTGGTTCCCGGAAGGAGATCAATACTACAATCATACGACCGGTGTGGAGGAAGAGAGGTGGCCCTGGACCGACTGAACACCGTGCGCAGATCGTGATATTCCTCCGGCACCCCTGTCAAATCACCAGGCTCCTCCTGTGAAGAAGAGACAGAGGAAACAGGAGGGATAGCAGACATTAAACATTTCACATGACAAGAGACGTTCCAGGAGAGGATAGAATTACTAGACCAATTAATGGAAGGATTATGACAAACTAGCCAGGGATGGCCCAAAACAACAGGTGTAAAAGGTGAACGAAAAATTAAAAAAGAAATGGTTTCACTATGATTACCAGAAACAGTGAGGGTTAAAGGTAGCGTCTCACGCTGAATCCTGGGGAGAGGACTACCATCCAGGGCGAACAAGGCCGTGGGCTCCTTTAACTGTCTGAGAGGAATGTCATGTTCCCGAGCCCAGGTCTCGTCCATAAAACAGCCCTCCGCCCCAGAGTCTATTAAGGCACTGCAGGAAGCTGACGAACCGGTCCAGCGTAGATGGACCGACAAGGTAGTGCAGGATCTTGAAGGAGAGACAGGAGTAGTAGCGCTCACCAGTAGCCCTCCGCTTACTGACGAGCTCTGGCCTTTTACTGGACATGAAGTGACAAAATGACCAGCGGAACCGCAATAGAGACAGAGGCGGTTGGTGACTCTCCGTTCCCTCTCCTCAGTCGAGATGCGGATACCTCCCAGCTGCATGGACTCAGCACCCGAGCCGGCAGAGGAAGATGGTAGTGATGCGGAGAGGGAGGCGACGGAGAGCGCGAGCTCCTTTCCACGAGCTCGGTGACGAAGATCAACCCGTCGCTCAATGCGAATAGCGAGTTCAATCAAGGAATCCACGCTGGAAGGAACCTCCCGGGAGAGAATCTCATCCTTTACCTCTGCGCGGAAACCCTCCAGAAGACGAGCGAGCAAGGCCGGCTCGTTCCAGCCACTGGAGACAGCAAGAGTGCGAAACTCAATAGAGTAGTCTGTTATGGATCGATTGCCTTGACATAGGGAAGACAGGGCCCTGGAAGCCTCCTCCCCAAAAACAGATCGATCAAAAACCCGTATCATCTCCTCCTTAAAGTCTTGATACTGGTTAGTACACTCAGCCCTTGCCTCCCAGATTGACGTGCCCCACTCACGAGCCCGTCCAATAAGGAGAGATATGACGTAGGCGACACGAGCAGTGCTCCTGGAGTAAGTGTTGGGCTGGAGAGAAAACACAATATCACACTGGGTGAGGAACGAGCGGCATTCAGTGGGCTCCCCAGAGTAACACGGCGGGTTATTGATTCTGGGCTCCGGAGATTCGAAAGCCCTGGAAGTGGCCGGTGGATCGAGGCGGAGATGGTGAACCTGTTCTGTGAGGTTGGAGACTTGGGTGGCCAGGGTCTCAACGGCATGTCGAGCAGCAGACAATTCCTGCTTGTGTCTGCCTAGCATCGCTCCCTGGATCTCGACGGCTGAGTGGAGAGGATCCGAAGTCGCTGGGTCCATTCTTGGTCGGATTCTTCTGTTACGGTGCGTGAATGAGGACCCAAAAGCGAATCAACTTAAACAGAGCTTCTTTAATTACCAAACATAGGTAGGCTCAGATGGACCGGCAGATTCCGACAGGACAGGACAAGGTTACAGCAAACATGACGACAGTCTGGTTCAGGCATGAATGACACAAACAAACAAGAATCCGACAAGGACAGGAGCAGGAACAGAGAGAGATATAGGGACCTAATCAGAGGGAAACAGGGAACAGGTGGGAAAAGGGGTGACGAGGTGGTTAGGAGGAGACAAGGCACAGCTGGGGGAAAGAGGGGGAGAAAAGGTAACCTAACAACGACCAGCAGAGGGAGACAGGGTGAAGGGAAAGGACAGAGACAAGACACAACATGACAGTACATGACATATTTCAAACTTTTTTAACAAATCAAAAACTGAAAAATTGGGCGTGCAAAATTATTCAGCCCCTTTACTTTCAGTGCAGCAATGAAAGTTAACCAAATCAAATGATGTGCTAGTTAGGTTGTTTTGCTGCAGGCTACACACATTATTGAAGTGTTTTGTCAATGCTGGTCTTGAACAAACAACTAGACACAATGTACAGCCTTTACAGACTGGCATTGCCCACCCCTAGACATTACTCTAGTGTGTCCAGTTGCACTAAACTGAAAATTAATCTAGTGCGTCCAAGTGCATTATGCTGGACATTACTCTAGTTTTTTTAATCTTAAAATTCAATTTCATCTTCATTTAACCAGGTAGGCCAGTTGAGAACAAGTTCTCATTTACAACTGCAACCTGGCAAAGATAAAGCAAAGCAGTGCAACACAAACAACAACACAGAGTTACACATGCGATAAACAAACTGCGATACAGTCAATAACATAATAGAAAAATCTGTATACAGTGTGTGAAAATGAAGTAAGGAGGTAAGGCAATAAATCTGCCAATAGTGGCAAAGTAATTACAATTTAGCAATTTACACTGGAGTGATAGATGTGCAGATGATGATTTGCAAGTAGAAATACTGGCAAAAGAGCAGAAAAACAAATATGGGGATGAGGTAGGTAGTTGGTTGGATAGGATATTTACAGATGGGCTGTGTACAGCTGCAGCGATCGGTGAGCTGCTCTGACAGCTGACGCTTAAAGCTCGTGAGTGAAATATAAGTCTCCAACTTCAGGGATTTTTGCAATTTGTTTCAGTCATTGGCAGCAGAGAACTGGAAGGAAAGGAGGTGTTGGCTTTGGGGATGAACAGTGAGATATACCTGCTGGAGCACGTGCTACGAGTGGGTGTTGCTATGGTGACCAGTGAGCTGAGATAAGGCGGAGCTTTACCTAGCAAAGACGTATAGATGACCTGGAGCCAGTGGGTTTGGCGATGAATATGACATCGCCGAAGTCAAGGATTGGAAGGATGGTCAGTTTTACGAGGGTATGTTTGGCAGAATGGGTGAAGGAGGCGTTGTTGCAAAATAGGAAGCCAATTCTAGATTTAATTTTGGATTAACATGAGTCTGGAAGGAGAGTTTACCATCTAGCCCGACACCTAGGAATTTATAGTTGTCCACATATTCTAAGTCAGAACCGTCCAGAGTAGTAATGCAAGACGGGCAGGCGGGTGCGGGCAGCGATCGGTTGAAGAGCACGCATTTTGTTTTACTAGCATTTAAGAGCAGTTGGAGGCCATGGAAGGAGTGTTGTATGGCATTGAAGCTCGTCTGGAGGTTAGTTAACACAGTGTCCAAAGCAGGGTCAGATGTATACAGAATGGTGTCGTCTGCGTAGAGGTGAATGAAAGAATCAGCCGCAGCAAGAGCAACATCATTGATGTATACAGAGAAAAGAGTGTGTCAAGGTGACCTATACTGGACACTACTCTAGTGTGTTTAGTTACACTATACTGGACACTACTCTAGTGTGTCAAGGTGACCTATACTGGACATTACTCTAGTGTGTCAAGTTATACTATACTGGACACTACTCTAGTGTGTCAAGGTGACCTATACTGGACACTACTCTAGTGTGTGAGATTATACTATACTGGACACTACTCTAGTGTGTTTAGTTACACTATACTGGACACTACTCTAGTGTGTTTAGTTATACTATACTGGACACTACTCTAGTGTGTCAGGTTATACTATACTGGACACTACTCTAGTGTGTTTAGTTATACTATACTGGGCACTACTCTAGTGTGTTTAGTTACACTATACTGGACACTACTCTAGTGTGTGAGATTATACTATACTGGACACTACTCTAGTGTGTCAAGTTACACTATACTGGACACTACTCTAGTGTGTCAAGTTACACTATACTGGACACTACTCTAGTGTGTCAAGTTATACTATACTGGACACTACTCTAGTGTGTCAAGTTATACTATACTGGACACTACTCTAGTGTGTCAAGTTACACTATACTGGACACTACTCTAGTGTGTCAAGTTATACTATACTGGACACTACTCTAGTGTGTCAAGGTGACCTATACTGGACACTACTCTAGTGTGTCAAGTTACACTATACTGGACACTACTCTAGGGCGTCAAGTTACACTATACTGGACACTACTCTAGTGTGTGAGATTATAGTATACTGGACACTACTCTAGTGTGTTTAGTTACACTATACTGGACACTACTCTAGTGTGTTTAGTTACACTATACTGGACACTACTCTAGTGTGTTTAGTTACACTATACTGGACACTACTCTAGTGTGTCAGGTTATACTATACTGGACACTACTCTAGTGTGTTTAGTTATACTATACTGGGCACTACTCTAGTGTGTCAAGGTGACCTATACTGGACATTAGTCTAGTGTGTCAAGGTGACCTATACTGGACACTACTCTAGTGTGTCAAGGTGACCTATACTGGACACTACTCTAGTGTGTCAAGATGACCTATACTGGACACTAATCTAGTGTGTCAAGGTGACCTATACTGGACACTATACTGGACACTACACTGGACACTATACTGGACACTACTCTAGTTGCTGAGCTGCAAAGCCCCTGGGTCTGCCAGCAGGAGGTCTATTCCCCCCCTTATCAACCACATGACAGCTGGCTCAGATGTCAGAATAACCCCTTCTAGTGCTCAGCTCAGTGTGTGTGTGTGCGTGTGTCTGTGTTTGTCTGTGTGTTTGTGTCTGTATGTGTGTGTGTGTGTGTGTGTGTGTGTGTGTTTGTCTGTGTGTTTGTGTCTGTATTTGTGTGTGTGTCTGTGTGTGTGTGTGTGTGTTTTTCTGTGTGTGTGTGTGTTTGTCTGTGTGTTTGTGTGTGTGTGTGTGTGTGTGTGTGTGTGTGTGTGTGTGTGTGTGTGTGTTTGTGTGTGTGTGCTTTGTTCAGCTGACATGAATGGTGTGGTCACACAGAGATAGTGTAGATCAAACATATTTAGAGTATTTAGGGGTCATAGTGGGAGAACTCATGGTCCTTAATGAATATTTTCAGGACATTCAGACTTGCATCAAACAAGACATCCAACATTCATCCTGGAAACATAAAACTCTATACAACATCAACAGCAGGAGTTTACAAACGGCATTTCAACATTGTAGGTTAAATCCATGCCGTTGTATGTTAATCTGTCTCCAGGTTTATTCTATTAGGTAGAGAAACCCCGTACTGATTAAAGTTAAGGTATTAGCTACCCTTAAATCTCCTTTCACCGTCTGCCTGTTTATTCAGTCTGCAGTCTATGTGCCCCATCCACACCCCCAGCTCCATGCTGAATTTCATTATGGTTAGTGCTATCCGGGATACTTGGGACGTCCTCCCTCCCCTAAACCCACCTAACCCTTACCCTTACAGTAACCATAACCCTTACCCTAACCATAACCCTTACCCTAACCATAACCCTTACCCTAACCATAACCCTTACCCTTACCCTTACCCTTACCATAACCCTTACCCTTACCCTAACCATAACCCTTACCCTTACCCTTACCCTAACCATAACCATAACCGTTACCCTTACACTAACCATAACCCTTACCCAGCCTTAACACTCACCTTAACCATTTTAAATGTCAACTTCAATGATGTAGGGAAGTCCCAAGGATCCGGGTCGCAAGGATTAATTGGAACCGACCCAATTGCTGATGAACAGCAGTGATTGGCTCATGACCTGTCTCTCACAGTGGGAGGGCTGGTTCTGTCGCTTGTCACTTGATAATCTCAGCGCGTGCAGTTATCCATGTTGCTGTCGCTCATGGAATGTGACAGAAACCGATGTCGCGTCAGAAACGTGTAAGTATTTATCGATACTTTCTCAGGTTGTGTTTTTTGAAAAGGAACTTGGATGACGTCTTAAAATCAATGTTTTCACCGTAACTTTTGATGCTGTTGACATCTTGCATTAGCCTTCGTATTTACTTTGATGCATATCTCTCACAAATAGTCATTTTTTATATATGTATATAATGTGTTGTTAATTATGAGTTGCCCACTGGTCTGTATTCGGGACTAAGCCAAAACAAATATCGAATTGATCTGAACATGTGATAAATCTGATCAGGATTGAAACATAGCATTATAATAATAATGCAATAACTAATTACCAGACATTGTCAAATTTGAGAATTCAAGAAGACCACTTTACTGGCCATTGAGACATGAATAACATATTAGGCTTTACTCTCTCTTTCCATCTCTCTCTCTCTCTCTCTCTCTCTCTCTCTCTCGCTTTCCGTTTTGATTGGGTTATTTTTCATTTAATTTTTTATTTAATTCAGAATAAGTCACAGCCTGTTTTGCACCATTTACAGGCTATAATGATTTAATCCAACCACCTGTTGTTTAAACGCTGACCCACTTCATGTCCCGACCAGCCTGTTGTTTAAACGCTGACAAGCTTTGTGTCCCGACCAGCCTGTTGTTTAAACGCTGACAAGCTTTGTGTCCCGACCAGCCTGTTGTTTAAACGCTGACCCACTTCATGTCCCGACCAGCCTGTTGTTTAAACGCTGACAAGCTTTGTGTCCCGACCAGCCTGTTGTTTAAACGCTGACAAGCTTTGTGTCCCGACCAGCCTGTTTTTTAAACGCTGACAAGCTTTGTGTCCCGACCAGCCTGTTGTTTAAACGCTGACCCACTTCATGTCCCGACCAGCCTGTTGTTTAAACACTGACAAGCTTTGTGTCCCGACCAGCCTGTTGTTTAAACGCTGACAAGCTTTGTGTCCCGACCAGCCTGTTGTTTAAACGCTGACCCACTTCATGTCCCGACCAGCCTGTTGTTTAAACGCTGACAAGCTTTGTGTCCCGACCAGCCTGTTGTTTAAACGCTGACAAGCTTTGTGTCCCGACCAGCCTGTTGTTTAAACGCTGACAAGCTTTGTGTCCCGACCAGCCTGTTGTTTAAACGCTGACAAGCTTTGTGTCCCGACCAGCCTGTTGTTTAAACGCTGACAAGCTTTGTGTCCCGACCAGCCTGTTGTTTAAACGCTGACAAGCTTTGTGTCCCGACCAGGCTGTTGTTTAAACGCTGACCCACTTCATGTCCCGACCAGCCTGTTGTTTAAACGCTGACAAGCTTTGTGTCCCGACCAGCCTGTTGTTTAAACGCTGACCTACTTCATGTCCCGACCAGCCTGTTGTTTAAACGCTGACCTACTTCGTGTCCCGACCAGCCTGTTGTTTAAACGCTGACAAGCTTTGTGTCCCGACCAGCCTGTTGTTTAAACGCTGACAAGCTTTGTGTCCCGACCAGCCTGTTGTTTAAACGCTGACAAGCTTTGTGTCCCGACCAGCCTGTTGTTTAATCGCTGACAAGCTTTGTGTCCCGACCAGCCTGTTGTTTAAACGCTGACCTACTTCATGTCCCGACCAGCCTGTTGTTTAAACGCTGACCCACTTCATGTCCCGACCAGCCTGTTGTTTAAACGCTGACCTACTTCGTGTCCCGACCAGCCTGTTGTTTAATCGCTGACAAGCTTTGTGTCCCGACCAGCCTGTTGTTTAAACGCTGACCTACTTCATGTCCCGACCAGCCTGTTGTTTAAACGCTGACCCACTTCATGTCCCGACCAGCCTGTTGTTTAAACGCTGACCTACTTCGTGTCCCGACCAGCCTGTTGTTTAAACGCTGACCCACTTCATATCCCGACCAGCCTGTTGTTTAAACGCTGACCCACTTCATGTCCCGACCAGCCTGTTGTTTAAACGCTGACCCACTTCATGTCCCGACCAGCCTGTTGTTTAAACGCTGACCCACTTCATATCCCGACCAGCCTGTTGTTTAAACGCTGACCCACTTCATATCCCGACCAGCCTGTTGTTTAAACGCTGACCCACGTCATATCCCGACCAGCCTGTTGTTTAAACGCTGACCCACTTCATGTCCCGACCAGCCTGTTGTTTAAACGCTGACCCACGTCATATCCCGACCAGCCTGTTGTTTAAACGCTGACCCACGTCATATCCCGACCAGCCTGTTGTTTAAACGCTGACCCACGTCATATCCCGACCAGCCTGTTGTTTAAACGCTGACCCACGTCATATCCCGACCAGCCTGTTGTTTAAACGCTGACCCACTTCATGTCCCGACCAGCCTGTTGTTTAAACGCTGACCCACTTCATGTCCCGACCAGCCTGTTGTTTAAACGCTGACCCTCTTCATATCCCGACCAGCCTGTTGTTTAAACGCTGACCCTCTTCATGTCCCGACCAGCCTGTTGTTTAAACGCTGACCCTCTTCATGTCCCGACCAGCCTGTTGTTTAAACGCTGACCCTCTTCATGTCCCGACCAGCCTGTTGTTTAAACGCTGACCCACTTCATATCCCGACCAGCCTGTTGTTTAAACGCTGACCCACTTCATATCCCGACCAGCCTGTTGTTTAAACGCTGACCCACTTCATATCCCGACCAGCCTGTTGTTTAAACGCTGACCCACGTCATATCCCGACCAGCCTGTTGTTTAAACACTGACCCACTTCATATCCCGACCAGCCTGTTGTTTAAACGCTGACCCACTTCATATCCCGACCAGCCTGTTGTTTAAACGCTGACCCACGTCATATCCCGACCAGCCTGTTGTGTAACGTGTTTTACCGTGTAGTTCTTTGTAGGCTACAGCCTTGAAATAATTACAATTATATAGTTTCAATAATTCATTTTGGTTCCTTGTTAGTCTCCCTGTTTGTCTCCTGACCTATTTACAGTGTTTATATGCTGTTCAATACGACATGCGCCAATTTTAAATGATGTTCTCTTCTTACATTTGTTCAAATATTTTTCATTCAAATCCATACGTTTTAGTTTCAATACTTGAAAAACATTTGTTAGGTCCAGGTAGTCACAAAAAATCGATGGGTGTTGGTTAAATTGGGATTTTAATGAATGGAGCGAATTTGGAGCTGAAGTTTTTTTTCCCCTACGAGTGTGGAGTGGTTTTTAGAGGAGCAGTAGGAAAGGACATGGAGCGCCTGACGGTGTGCATGTACCAACCGCTCAACTCCCCGCACATGCTCTGATACAGATACTCTTTTTACAAAAGTGTCATGGTTACATCAAATGTTTTTTTCTCGTTAATGAATGTGTACACTTGTATTCCATTCTGATCCTCTCACATACCTTGCCTGAAGAAAATGGTCAACAACTCAAGCCATTTCTAAACAGATATTCAGCAGCTATAACATTTTCCGTTGCTATAACAATATCCTAATATAACCGTCTCCTTTCTTATTAGGAGAAAACCATTCCAAAGGAAACAGAAGAAAGTGCACTGATGAGCTAGACTACATTGGTCAGACACTGGAGCCTCTCTTCAACCAGTCTACACACTGTATTCTGACTACAGCAGCGGTTCTCATGGAAGGGAGACACAGCACATTACATCTGTGCCAACCCATCAGGGAGTTGATCTCTGTGAGGCCATTCCTCCCCAAACTCATCCACACCCCCATCCCCATCCACACCCACACCCCCATCCACAAACCCAGCCCTATCCACAGAGGTTCTGGTGGTTCCACCCACAAGATCCCCGCCTCTCGTAGGGGTCAACCAATCAGTGCCCACCATCTACTAGAGAATGAGCTAGCAGAGACAGTGCAAATGGGTCAGTCAGAAGAACATGGTTTTAAAAAACAGAAACAGAGTTTTGAGGAGAACATCGAAGCGTCAGACTCTGAGCTCCACTGGTTGGCTGACCTCCCCCTCTTACCTCTCTGCTCAGAGTGCAAGGCCAGGGTTGGGATGGGGAACCAGGGAGAGAAGCTCAGGCACCTGGGCTCTGCGGAGAACCGGGATGGTTGTTCCCCCAGATTTTCACTAGATCACCAGACAACCAGGAGGAGGAGTTCTGAGGGGCTGAGCTGCACCTGTAGCCTCCGACACACCCTCACCCTGTCCCCTGGGACCCCACAGACAGCAGGGACCTCCAGGCAAAGGAGGCTGAAGAGACTGTGGATGATGAGTGCTCCCCCATCTGAGGAGACCCTTCAGTGGGGTATTGTAGAGCCAAGGCCAGCCTATCCTTCTGGCGATATCTCCAACTTCAAGTTCATGGAAGGAAGAGAGAGAGAGAAGACGGAGAAGAGTGACACTGCCATGGGGAGAGAGAGGGAGAGAGAGAAGAGGGACACTGTCATGGGAGGAGAGAGGGAGAGGAGGAATACTGTCATGGAGGGCAAAGAAGCCATGCACGAGTCCCTCTGCGCTGTTCTAGACCCCCTCAGCTCTGTTCTAGACTCCCTCAGCTCTGTTCTAGACTCCCTCAGCTCTGTTCTAGATTCCTTCAGTGCTGTTCTAGACTCCCTCAGCTCTGTTCTAGACTCCTTCAGTGCTGTTCTAGACTCCTTCAGTGCTGTTCTAGACTCCCTCAGCTCTGTTCTAGACTCCTTCAGTGCTGTTCTAGACTCCCTCAGCTCTGTTCTAGACTCCTTCAGTGCTGTTCTAGACTCCCTCAGAGGGCTTCTACTCTATGAGAACCGCCCTCATTCTCCGAACAGAGTTCTCCCATTTGAGTACCGTTATGGTTATCACACGCCCCAAGAAGTTGTACCTCAGAAAGAAGAGCCTGTTCACATAGACTCAGAGACGGAGCTCTCAGAGTACGACAACGAATTGTGTAACACCTCCCCCTTCCCATCTAAACCCCAAGACGTAGAGGATTCACAGGACAGCACCAGGCAGTCTCCAGAGGGGGGGACCACCCAGGCCCTGAGCCCCAGCCAAGAAGAAGGTAGAGCGGGGGGGAAGTGGAGGGTAGAGAGAGTGGACGAAAAGAGGTCAGCCCAGCGGCAGTGTGAGGAGGTGGAGAGGAGGGATGCAGCCTGGAGGGTGATGCGGAAGATTGAGGAGGTAGAAGGGATCAAACGGAGGGTCAGTCTCACCAGCGCTGACTGGATCAAAGAGGAGAGTGAGGGGAGTGTTTTTGGACTGTTTACCTCTACGCCAAATGGGTGTGTGTCTGAAGGAGAGTCAGTGTTAGAGACAAAACCCTCTCTTCAACCCCAGCTGCAATGCTCTGTCCAGCCACCACCCTCTCTTCAACCCCAGCTGCAGTGTTCTGTCCAGCCACCACCCTCTCTCCAGCCCCAGCTGCAGTGTTCTGTCGAGCCATCACCCTCTCTCCAGCCCCAGCTGCAGTGTTCTGTCCAGCCACCACCCTCTCTCCAGCCCCAGCTGCAGTGTTCTGTCCAGCCACCACCCTCTCTCCAGCCCCAGCTGCAGTGTTCTGTCCAGCCAACACCCTTTCTTCAGCCCCAGCAACAACAACTGCCAGAACCTTCTGCCCAAACCCAGCCCTCTCTCCAGCCCCAACCAGAGATCCAGGATTGGGGGCCCACTCGGGAAGATCCTCTCCCAGTTGAGGAGCTCCGTGCCCTGGGTGAGGCGCTGAGCCAGAGCCTGCGGAGAGCCCTGAGGATGGAGGGTCTAGGGGAAGATGAGAACTGGGAGTCAGTGAGGCATAGAGAAAAAGAAGAGTCCAAAGAAACTACCTGGAACTTCAACTTAGAGCAAACCACTTCAGAATCGTCATGGGAACACACTGAACTCTCCAATGACAACACCATGACCTTCGACCCTATGAGAGAATGGAAGTCCTCTCTCTCCGCCATCTTGGACAGCACTTCGTCCCTGCGGACCTCCAATAGCTTTGACAGCATGTCCCCCTTGTTGTCCCCCATCCTGTCCCCTCTGTCCTCCCGGGCGTCCAGCCCTCATCTTAACCGCTGTCCCCTGCCTTGGTCCCTCTGCCAGCAGCCTGGAGAAAGACAGGAAGACAATAAAAGAATGAGGGAGGAGGAGGAGGAGAGGAAAGGGAGAAAGAACTCAGCCCTGGACTGTCTGGTCCTGCAGGGTAGGAGTAGAGAGAGAATATGCAGTAATTCTACAGTCACCAGAGAAGGGATAGCTGACAAGAAGGGGGCCAGGGAGAGAGTGGCGTGGCTGGACCTGAGGCTGGATGAGCAGAACCAGGAGAAGAATCAGAACCAGAGTGATGACCAGAGCCAAGGAAACTCCATTTGGACTGAGCCCGGTGTTTCCAGTTTGTCCTCTGTGCTGGTTTCAGGTGAGTGCTCTCACCTGATGTATTTGATCATGTCGAAATGATAACAAGAGAAAGGAGTTTACAGGAGGAGGGGAAACATACTGTGTAGAATGGATTAAGACACATTGTGTTACACAGCTGAGCATGTCTCCTGAGATGCACAGGTTAACTGACCCATAAACACACACAACAGTAGAAGTTGTTTCTGTCCAGTGGGGTGAATACGTGGACATGCAGACAGAGGAGTGGGGTGAATAGGTGGACATGCAGACAGAGGAGTGGGGTGAATACATGGACATGCAGACAGAGGAGTGGGGTGAATACGTGGACATGCAGACAGAGGAGTGGGGTGAATACATGGACATGCAGACAGAGGAGTGGGGTGAATACATGGACATGCAGACAGAGGAGTGGGGTGAATACATGGACATGCAGACAGAGGAGTGGGGTGAATAGGTGGACATGCAGACAGAGGAGTGGAGTGAATATGTGGACATGCAGACAGAGGAGTGGGGTGAATACATGGACATGCAGACAGAGGAGTGGGGTGAATACGTGGACATGCAGACAGAGGAGTGGGGTGAATACGTGGACATGCAGACAGAGGAGTGGGGTGAATACGTGGACATGCAGACAGAGGAGTGGGGTGAATACGTGGACATGCAGACAGAGGAGTGGGGTGAATACGTGGACATGCAGACAGAGGAGTGGGGTGAATACATGGACATGCAGACAGAGGAGTGGAGTGAATATGTGGACATGCAGACAGAGGAGTGGGGTGAATACGTGGACATGCAGACAGAGGAGTGGGGTGAATACGTGGACATGCAGACAGAGGAGTGGAGTGAATATGTGGACATGCAGACAGAGGAGTGGGGTGAATAGGTGGACATGCAGACAGAGGAGTGGGGTGGGGTGAATACATGGACATGCAGACAGAGAAGTGGGGTGAATAAGTGGACATGCAGACAGAGCCCTGTGATGTTCTAGTTTGGTTCTGACGGTCAGGTTTATACATGGTTTAGTGATCTAAAACTGTCTGTCTGTCTGTCTGTCTGTCTGTCTGTCTGTCTGTCTGTCTGTCTGTCTGTCTGTCTGTCTGTCTCAACCACTCTGCTTTCTCTATAGTCAGGTGACCGCTAGAGACCCCCCCACACACACACAGATAATTTCCTGTCTGTCTGTCATTCCCTGACTACCATACATCCTCTCTACCCATGTTTAGTGCACCAGAAGCATTCTTAGTTAGCGGCCATGGTTGGATGTGCATTGACCTGTAGTCGACCCAAAGTCCCGGGATTAAGGACTACTGTGTGTGTGAAAGAAAAACAGGGGAATTGTCAATGGGAATATTTACACGTTGCTTATGAGTTTCTGTCACACTACTTTAGGATTACATTTGGATTTGAAGGCTCATATGAATGTCCTTCTTGGTATGTGTGTGTCATCATTGCAAATCAACTGCATTATACTTAAAAAAACACTTCAACTTCAACCAGTAAAATGGCTTTTTGGCAAGCTTTTGCTGCAGCCTATATAAATGAGCGTTTAGCATTCTAGCTAACAACTTCTGCAAAAAAACATGTTATTTTTGCAAAGATCACAAGCAAATATAATCTTAGCAACTGCTCAAGCAAGAATCAAAACCTAATTGTAAGCATTTGAGAACCCACTAAAGTAAATCTAGGCTATGTTGAATGGGAGCAGATGGCGATGGCTTCGTGCGCATCTGTTCGTGACGTCAGTGTGTCGTGTACTGGAAAAGGGTCTATGTAGCCCAGCTGTTTTATTGGCTGGAGCACTGAGTTCATGTAGCCCAGTTGTTTTATTGGCTGGAGCACTGAGTTCATGTAGCCCAGCTGTTTTATTGGCTGGAGCACTGAGTTCATGTAGCCTAGCTGTTTTATTGGCTGGATCACTGAGTTCATGTAGCCTAGCTGTTTTATTGGCTGGATCACTGAGTTCATGTAGCCCAGTTGTTTTATTGGCTGGAGCACTGAGTTCATGTAGCCCAGCTGTTTTATTGGCTGGAGCACTGAGTTCGTGTAGCCCAGCTGTTTTATTGGCTGGATCACTGAGTTCATGTAAACCAGCTGATTGTGTCTGATATTACATTGGCTGCAATTCCTCTTCTATTTCTGAAGGTGGTGCCACAGCTCAACCTGATACAGAACCATACACTGGCAATGCCCTGGTCATTACACACAAGACAATACTTGGGGAAAATTTAGGGAAACCTCCTATTGAAGCTGTACTGTGTAGTTTTACTGTAACTGGTGATGTCATCACTAGGCAAGCTGTACTGTGTAGTTTTACTGTAACTGGTGATGTCATCACTAGGCAAGCTGTACTGTGTAGTTTTACTGTAACTGGTGATGTCATCACTAGGCCAGCTGTACTGTGTAGTTTTACTGTAACTGGTGATGTCATCACTAGGCCAGCTGTACTGTGTAGTCTTACTGTAACTGGTGATGTCATCACTAGGCAAGCTGTACTGTGTAGTTTTACTGTAACTGGTGATGTCATCACTAGGCCAGCAGTACTGTGTAGTTTTACTGTAACTGGTGATGTCATCACTAGGCAAGCTGTACTGTGTAGTTTTACTGTAACTGGTGATGTCATCACTAAAGACACTTTACTTGAATAGAAGTTGAAACTGGACTTTAAGTACATCACACAGATACCCATTTCTACCTACCCAGATCAAGAGTTTACGTGAGGATTTCTCCAGTCATTCATTGAATTTCTATTCACTTTCTGGTATTCACTGAATTGAAACTGAGTTGACCTCCACAATCCTGTGTCCGTGGTTATGTCTTCTTGCTTATGTTGAACTCTCTGTGATGTCTTGTGTGTAAGTTACAAGTGGTATTCATACATCCAGTCACGTGTAGCTGTAAGGTACAAAAAGTAAAGTCACGGAAGAAACCCTCACGTTATTGAATGCTCCCAACGGTTTAATTTAATGCACCTGTCCTGTTTGTCTCCCCAGACGAGGCCCTGAGGAGACAGGAAGAGATCTGGCAGAGAGAGGTGGAGGATTCTCTGTCATACTGCCGGTCCCTATCCCGCCCCTCTCGCCCCGAACACGTCGACTTCCTCAGGATCACACCCTTGGAAGATGACTTCACCTGCAACTTGTCTTTCTCCCCACAGCGAGTGAGTTATTCTGACGTCTTAGAAATGTCAGACACATTTTACTTAAAGCATCCAGGTATAATGCTTTATTATTTTTATTATAATGATTTATTTGGTGTAAAAGAGACCTAGGAATGGAAAGCTGCTAGGCTCTGTGTGAAGCACGGTACTGTGTTTGTTGTTGAAAAAATGTTTTCAGCTATTATTTAACCAAAGGGATGTATAGATGCCGTGTGTGAATTTAACCTCTAACAAATGCCCTATGGGTTCTGAATGCACTGTGCGTGTCTGTGTGTGTCTGTGTGTGTGTGTGTGTGTGTGTGTGTGTGTGTGTGGATTTCTGCTGCCCACTCGCTGTCTGCCTGCTATCCTCTTCCAGACACCTGGCCTGGCTGTTTAAGCAGCTTGTTTGTTGGCCTGCTCTGCACCTGTCACACCTAAAATCCTGTTAACCTCTCATTGGCCACGTCTGTGTTAACTATTCTCTGGATCGGTGGTCATTCGTAGAGCACAATGTTTTCTACTTTAACACCATTATCAGCTTTGATAACACTGTCCTAATACATGGTTTGTAAAAGTGTATGGTTTGATTTGATCAAGGGGTTATTACATGTTTTTAAAGGGGCCTTGGTGGTCTACAGCACCTTGTAGGAACCTCTGCATCTACTCTTCACACAATAACATACTGACACGGGTGAACCATAAACCTCCTTCTCCAACTTAACCCCTTAATAGCTAATTGAAAGCCCTTTAAATCCTCAGAAATGCACCTGTCCACTGACTGAAGTCCACTTCACTGTGTGCCAAGCTTGCATAGCAATCATCTCCAAGCTAGTGGTTAGAGCGTTGGGCCAGTAACCGAAAGGTTGCTAGATCAAATCCGTGAGCTGACAAGGTAAACATCTGTTGTTCTGCCCCTGAGCAAGGCAGTTCACCGGGCACTGTTCATCGGGCAGTTAACCCACTGTTCCCCTGAACAAGCCAGTTAACCCAATGTTCCCCTGAACAAGACAGTTAACCCACTGTTCCCCTGAACAAGGCAGTTAACCCACTGTTCCCCTGAACAAGGCAGTTAACCCACTGTTCCCCTGATCAAGGCAGTTAAACCCACTGTTCCCCTGAACAAGGCAGTTAACCCACTGTTCCCCTGGACAAGGTAGTTAACCCACTGTTCCCCTGAACAAGGCAGTTAACCCACTGTTCCCCTGAACAAGGCAGTTAACCCACTGTTCCCCTGAACAAGGCAGTTAACCCACTGTTCCCCTGAACAAGGCAGTTAACCCACTGTTCCCCTGAACAAGGCAGTTAACCCACTGTTCCCCTGAACAAGGCAGTTAACCCACTGTTCCCCTGGACAAGGTAGTTAACCCACTGTTCCCCTGAACAAGGCAGTTAACCCAGTGTTCCCCTGAACAAGGCAGTTAACCCACTGTTCGACCTGAACAAGACAGTTAACCCACTGTTCCCCTGAAACAAGGCAGTTAACCCACTGTTCCCCTGAACAAGGCAGTTAACCCACTGTTCCCCTGAACAAGGCAGTTAACCCACTGTTCCCCTGAACAAGCCAGTTAACCCACTGTTCCCCTGAACAAGACAGTTAACCCACTGTTCCCCTGAACAAGGCAGTTAACCCACTGTTCCCCTGGACAAGGTAGTTAACCCACTGTTCCCCTGAACAAGGCAGTTAACCCACTGTTCCCCTGAACAAGGCAGTTAACCCACTGTTCCCCTGAACAAGGCAGTTAACCCACTGTTCCCCTGAACAAGGCAGTTAACCCACTGTTCCCCTGAACAAGGCAGTTAACCCACTGGTCCCCTGAACAAGGCAGTTAACCCAGTGTTCCCCTGAACAAGGCAGTTAACCCAGTGTTCCCCTGAACAAGGCAGTTAACCCACTGGTCCCCTGAACAAGGCAGTTAACCCAGTGTTCCCCTGAACAAGGCAGTTAACCCAGTGTTCCCCTGAACAAGGCAGTTAACCCACTGTTCCCCTGAACAAGGCAGTTAACCCACTGTTCCCCTGAACAAGACAGTTAACCCACTGTTCCCCTGAACAAGACAGTTAACCCACTGTTCCCCTGAACAAGGCAGTTACCCCACTGTTCCCCTGAACAAGACAGTTAACCCACTGTTCCCCTGAACAAGACAGTTAACCCACTGTTCCCCTGAGCAAGGCAGTTAACCCACTGTTCCCCTGAACAAGACAGTTAACCCACTGTTCCCCTGAGCAAGACAGTTAACCCACTGTTCCCCTGAAGAAGACAGTTAACCCACTGTTCCCCTGAGCAAGACAGTTAACCCACTGTTCCCCTGAGCAAGACAGTTAACCCAGTGTTCCCCGGGCGCCGATGACGTGGATGTTGATTAAGGCAGCCCTCTGCACCTCTCTGATTGAGGGGTTGGGTTAAATGCAGAAGACACATTTCAGTTGAATGCATTCAGTTGTACAACTGACTAGGTATCCCCCTTTCTTTTCCCAAGTTATGATATACATTGCATTCAGAAAGTATTCAGACCCCTTGACGTTTTCCACATTTTGTTACATCACACCCTTATTCTAAAATGAATTAAATTGTTTCCCCCCCTCATCAATCTACACACGACACCCCATAATGACAAAGTAAAAACTGTTTTTTTGCACATTTATAAAACAAAAAACCCCGGAAATATCACATTTACATAAGTATCCAGACCCTTTACTCAGTACTTTATTGAAGCACCTTTGGCAGCGATTACAGCCTCAAGTCTTCTTCAGTATGACGCTACAAGCTTGACACATATGTATTTAAGGAGTTTCTCCCATTCTTCTCTGCAGATCCTCTCAAGCTCTGTCAGGTTGGATGGGGGGCATTGCTGCACAGCTATTCAGGTCTCTCCAGAGATGTTTGATTGGGTTCAAGTCCAGGCTCTGGCTGGACCACTCAGGGACATTCAGAGACTTGTCCCGAAGCCACTCCTGCGTTGTCTTGGCTGTGTGTTTAGGGTCGTTGTCCAGTTGGAAGGTGAACTTCCCTCCAGTCTGAGGTCCTGAGTGCTCTGGAGCAGGTTTTCATCAAGGATCTCTCTGTACTTTACTCTGTTCATCTTTGCATCGATCCTGACTAGTCTCCCAGTCCCTGACGCTGAAAAAACATCCCCACAGCATGATGCTGCCACCACCATGCTTCACCGTAAGGATGGTGCCAGGCTTCCTCCAGACGTGACGCTTGGCATTCAGGCCAAAGAGTTCAATCTTGGTTTCATCAGACCAGAGAATCTTGTTTCTCATGGTCTGAGAGTCTTTAGCGGGCTGTCATGCGGGCTGTCAGCTCCAAGCGGGCTGTCATGTGCCTTTTACTGAGGAGTGGCTTCAATCTGGCCACTCTACCATAAAGGCCTGATTGGTGTTGTCCTGGAAGTTTCTCCCATCTCCACAGACGAACTCTGGAGCTTGAGTGACCATTGGAGCTCGAGGGAGAGTCTTGATGGCTCCAAACTTCTTCCATTTAATAATGATGGAGGCAACTATGTTCTTGGGGACCTTCAATGGTGCAGAAATGATTGGTACCCTTTCCCAGATCTGTGCCTCAACACAATCCTGTCTCGTAGCTCTACTGACAATTCCTTCGACTTCACGGCTTGGTTTTTGCTCTGACATGCACGGTCAACTGTGGAACCTTATATAGACAGGTGTGTGCCTTTCCAAATTATGTCCAATCAATTGAATTTACCACAGGTGGACTCCAGTCAAGTTGTAGAAATGTGTCATGGATGAACAAAGGAAACAGGATTCACCTGAGCTCAATGTCCAGTCTCATAGCAAAGGGTCTGAATACAAAATAAAGTTATTTCTGTATTTTTTTTAAATACATTTGCAAACATTTATTAAAACAACTTTGTCATTATGGAGTATTGTGACGTCATTATGGGGTATTGTGATGTCATTATGGGGTATTGTGATGTCATTATGGGGTATTGTGATGTCATTATGGGGTATTGTGATGTCATTTTGGGGTGTGTAGATTCCTGAGGATCTTTTTTTTATTTAATCCATTTTAGAAAAAGGCTGTAACGGAACAAAATGTTGAAAATGTCAAGGGGTCTGAAAACTTTCAGAATGCACTGTACAGGTACTTCAAAATGTAGAGATTCTGATAGATTTCCTTAAGGGATTTCTTAAGCAAATATAAAAATCGCATTATCTGAAGATTCCTGAATTCATGATAAATATGATATAGTGTTTTTACCTACACTATACATTATCCCATGGCATTGGATTTGAACCAGTGAGCTGGATAATTTGCATTTCATTCTCTCTAATTGTATCCTAATGCTATTTGCTACAGGATGATCTAGTTTCATTTAACTTACGTAAACAGGTCCACGCTTGAGAATCCCAATAGCCCACCCTGGTATCCATTACATGGCAACGCCATAGGGAAGTGCATTTAAACTGAAGTCGTAGGCCATAGGTCTACTAAGATCAGGCTTTGTGATTAAATTCCCTCCGTATCATATAGAGTACAGTAAATCTCAACACAGGTTATATCGATGGTTTCACTCTGCAGCATGCAGCGATCGCCGGCAAATTAAACACATACAAGGGTGGGGACTGATCTGTAGATAGCCATGCAAACACACTGGCCATGTGAAACACAATGGCCTGTCATCATTTGTACTTTGTAATGTATTGCTTATAATACAGTAAATGTTTATTTTTCCCCTTTACTCTTTCCAATTCACCTTTACCATTATTATATTGACCTGTATTGTTGCATCGTTGGTATGTTAAATGTGTGTGACTGTCCTTGTCTATCAGTGTATCCGTGTTTTGTGTGACTGTCCTTGTCTATCAGTGTATCAGTGTTTAGTGTGACTGTCCTTGTCTATCAGTGTATCAGTGTTTTGTGTGACTGTCCTTGTCTATCAGTGTATCAGTGTTTTGTGTGACTGTCCTTGTCTATCAGTGTATCAGTGTTTTGTGCGACTGTCCTTGTCTATCAGTATATCAGTGTTTTGTGTGACTGTCCTTGTCTATCAGTGTATCAGTGTTTTGTGTGACTGTCCTTGTCTATTAGTGTATCAGTGTTTAGTGTGACTGTCCTTGTCTATGAGTGTATCAGTGTTTTGTGTGACTGTCCTTGTCTATCAGTGTATCAGTGTTTAGTGTGACTGTCCTTGTCTATCAGTGTATCAGTGTTTTGTGTGACTGTCCTTGTCTATTAGTGTATCAGTGTTTAGTGTGACTGTCCTTGTCTATCAATGTATCAGTGTTTTGTGTGACTGTCCTTGTCTATCAGTGTATCAGTGTTTAGTGTGACTGTCCTTGTCTATCAGTGTATCAGTGTTTAGTGTGACTGTCCTTGTCTATTAGTGTATCAGTGTTTAGTGTGACTGTCCTTGTCTATCAGTGTATCAGTGTTTTGTGTGACTGTCCTTGTCTATCAGTGTATCAGTGTTTAGTGTGACTGTCCTTGTCTATCATTGTATCAGTGTTTTGTTACTTTGTGGATCCCAGGATGAGTAGCTGATGCTTCTACGAAAGCTAATGGGGATCAAAAAGAAACAAATCAACAAGAATTGACATGAGAAAACAAGACCAACTTTATATTTGTTTAAATAGGAAGAAGTGTAGGTGGGGTCAGAAATGCTGAGTGGAGACAGAGACATCCACAACCACGTCACTATAGGCTGCCACTATAGAGCTCAGCGCTTGAAGAAGTCTACTGTCTCCCATTTACCCTACAGTCAGTCAGTCTGGGTGTGGTGTGCTGTGCTGTGGTCTGGGTGGATACCAGAGTATAACTCCAAAACGGAACTCTCAGGGCGTGGTCAGTCACAGTCTGATACCGTCGTGCTACTGCTGAGCCTGAGTGTCTTCAGTAAGGAGAGAAGAAGAAGCTGGATAGTTGGAGGGGGAAGAGGTCTGCTGCAGTCTAAGGCAGAAGCAGATTGTCTTTGGTGAACAGGGAAGGAGAGGCTGGATAGTTGGAGGAGAAGAGGTCTGCTGCAGTCTAAGGCAGAAGCAGATTGTCTTTGGTGAACAGGGAAGGAGAGGCTGGATAGTTGGAGGAGAAGAGGACCAGACCAAAAGATGACCTGCTTTTACTTATTATGTTTCTAGAGGATGTAAGATAACGACAGAAGACAGGGGGATCTGAACAGAAGACAGGGGGATCTGAACAGAAGAACTGAACAGAAGACAGAGGGATCTGAACAGAAGAACTGAACAGAAGACAGAGGGATCTGAACAGAAGAACTGAACAGAAGACAGAGGGATCTGAACAGAAGACAGGGGGATCTGAACAGAAGAACTGAACAGAAGACAGGGGGATCTGAACAGAAGAACTGAACAGAAGACAGAGGGATCTGAACAGAAGACAGAGGGATCTGAACAGAAGACCTGAACAGAAGACAGGGGGATCTGAACAGAAGACAGGGGGATCTGAACAGAAGAACTGAACAGAAGACAGAGGGATCTGAACAGAAGACAGGGGGATCTGAACAGAAGACAGGGGGATCTGAACAGAAGAACTGAACAGAAGACAGAGGGATCTGAACAGAAGAACTGAACAGAAGACAGAGGGATCTGAACAGAAGACAGAGGGATCTGAACAGAAGACCTGAACAGAAGACAGGGGGATCTGAACGGAAGACAGGGGGATCTGAACAGAAGACCTGAACAGAAGACAGGGGGATCTGAACAGAAGACAGAGGGATCTGAACAGAAGACAGAGGGATCTGAACAGAAGAGGGATCTGAACAGAAGACAGGGGGATCTGAACAGACGACAGGGGGATCTGAATAGAGAAGTAGAATATAAGACTGGTGAATAATAGAGCTCAACTCTTTTTGAAGCATTGCCTTTTTTTCCAGTACTTTTAGAATGTGTTGTAAAAAGTACTGGTAACAAACTCACTGCATGACTCACTGCTTGACGAAATGCTTTTTCTGGTTACTTTTTCCATGCGAATGTTTCTTCCCCACAAAATATTTTAGAGCTCTGGCATGTGGTATCCCCATTAAAACCCTTCAACGTTTGGAGGATCTATCAAAGATTATAAATACTCAAACTTCCATCAACTGTTACAGCGGCTACAAAAAGAGGTTTTAATTTGAGATGCCCTTTTCTTATTTGTCAAGTTATTGTCCTTTGGAGCAGAGGCAGGGTGTGTTTCTTCAGGTGTATAGATGTATTATTTCCCATCAACACTGAATGGCCATGTTGTTTTGGACTAACACAGCATTACCTGGATTGGAGACAAATGAAAGTACATGAAGGAAAAAAGTACATGAGGAACATGGACTCAGAAAAGGAAGATAATGCAAACAGCAACTGTCTTGTCCAACCAGAAGACATCATTTCAGAGTCTCATTTGGGTACATATGGTGAGTCAACAGACCAATCAGATGACTGCATTTCAGAAAGGCTGTTCCACTTACAAGGATATGGTGGGTCAACTGACCCTGTTGAACAGAGAGTGATGATAGACAAACATAGGAACAGTGTGTCATCAGAGGACTGCAGTATGGAGGAGCCTATAGACACACAGAATACCACAGACAGAGCCAATCAGGACATGACAACTGACTGTCCCAGCACAGACAAGTTGGAATCAACAGACCAGTATAGTCATTGTGTGTCAACAAATAACCGTCATCAAGATAGGGTCGCAAACAATCATGATAAAGACAAAGTCAAGGAGATGAAGCACACAGAGGCGTCGACAGACAACTACAACAGGCTGGCCTGGTTAACAGACAGTGAAACCAATCCAAGAGCCAGAAGTTATCAGGAAATATTTACATATGATAACCACAGCCAAGACTCACCTGCTGACAGCAAAGACTTACCTGCTGCTGATGTTGTAGACAGAGACCTTGCTAACCCCTCTGCAGTAATGGCTGGGGAACCTGCTACTAGTACACCACTACCTTCAAACACCAGAAAACTGGTGATAACCATGACCAGGACTGAGCCTATATCTGATGACCGGCAGCATACAGCCTCTGAAACTGAGAGCCTGTTAGAGGCTGGAGAGGCTGAAACCGAGAGACTGTTAGAAGCTGGAGAGGCTGAAACTGAGAGCCTATTACAGGCTGGGGAGACTGTTAATGCACTGGTTGAGGAACTTCCTCACGCATCTGCTCCTGTGTCTGAGATCACAGCCCATTCTACAGCCCAGTCCTCTCAGCCCTGTAGTACCCAGGATGGAGCCCCAACCCCAACACCAGCCAGTCCCCAGGATGGAGCCCCAACCACAGCACCAGCCAGTCCCCAGGATGGAGCCCCAACCCCAGCACCAGCCAGTCCCCAGGATGGAGCCCCAACCCCAGCACCAGCCAGTCCCCAGGATGGAGCCCCAACCCCAGCACCAGCCAGTCCCCAGGATGGAGCCCCAACCCCAGCACCAGCCAGACCCCAGGATGGAGTCCCAACCCCAGCACCAGCCAGTCCCCAGGATGGAGCCCCAACCCCAGCACCAGCCAGTCCCCAGGATGGAGCCCCAACCCCAGCACCAGCCAGTCCCCAGGATGGAGCCCCAACCCAAGCACCAGCCAGTCCCCAGGATGGAGCCCCAACCCCAGCACCAGCCAGTACCCAGGATGGAGCGCCAACTCCAGCACCAGCCAGTCCCCAGAATGGAGCCCCAACCCCAGCACCAGCCAGTACCCAGGATGGAGCCCCAACCCCAGCACCAGCCAGTACCCAGGATGGAGCCCCAACCCCAGCACCAGCCAGTACCCAGGAAGGAGCCCCAACCCCAGCACCAGCCAGTCCCCAGGATGGAGCCCCAACCCCAGCACCAGCCAGTACCCAGGATGGAGTTCCAAACCCAGCACCAGCCAGTCGCCAGGATGGAGTCCCAAACCCAGCACCAGCCAGTACCCAGGATGGAGCCCCAATCCCAGCACCAGCCAGTACCCAGGATGGAGTCCCAACCCCAGCACCAGCCAGTACCCAGGAAGGAGCCCCAACCCCAGCACCAGCCAGTCCCCAGGATGGAGCCCCAACCCCAGCACCAGCCAGTCCCCAGGATGGAGTCCCAACCCCAGCACCAGCCAGTCCCCAGGATGGAGCCCCAACCCCAGCACCAGCCAGTCCCCAGGATGGAGCCCCAACCCAAGCACCAGCCAGTCCCCAGGATGGATCCCCAACCCCAGCACCAGCCAGTACCCAGGATGGAGCGCCAACTCCAGCACCAGCCAGTCCCCAGGATGGAGCCCCAACCCCAGCACCAGCCAGTACCCAGGATGGAGCCCCAACCCCAGCACCAGCCAGTACCCAGGATGGAGCCCCAACCCCAGCACCAGCCAGTACCCAGGATGGAGCCCCAACCCCAGCACCAGCCAGTCGCCAGGATGGAGTCCCAAACCCAGCACCAGCCAGTCGCCAGGATGGAGTCCCAAACCCAGCACCAGCCAGTACCCAGGATGGAGCCCCAATCCCAGCACCAGCCAGTACCCAGGATGGAGTCCCAACCCCAGCACCAGCCAGTACCCAGGAAGGAGCCCCAACCCCAGCACCAGCCAGTCCCCAGGATGGAGCCCCAACCCCAGCACCAGCCAGTCCCCAGGATGGAGCCCCAACCCCAGCACCAGCCAGTCCCCATGATGGAGCCCCAACCCCAGCACCAGCCAGTACCCAGGATGGAGCCCCAACCCCAGCAGCAGCCAGTACCCAGGATGGAGCCCCAACCCCAGCACCAGCCAGTACCCAGGATGGAGCCCCAACCCCAGCAGCAGCCAGTACCCAGGATGGAGCCCCAACCCCAGCACCAGCCAGTCCCCAAGATGGTCTCCTTGCCTTAACCACAGGTCCAACCAGTGGCCCTCCCTCTGGCACTACCTCCACCAGAACCACCTTCTCCCCCGGTTCCCCAGTGGACAAGCCCCTCCAATTCCCTGCCTTGTTCAGTGGTCTGAGGATCCCAAAGAAAAGGGCGACAGGGCCGGATCAGGACATAGTGGGTAAGATCAAAACACCAGCCCCAGCAGGCCTGAGTGTGGACAAGCTTGTGAGGAGAAAGCTGAAGACAGTTCGCAAGAGGCAGGGGAGCTTCTTGGACCAGCTCTCCCAGTTCCTGAACCTGGAGAAGGATGTCAACAGTAAGACAGAGGAGTTTACAGGAGAGGACAGGAGGGAGATTACAGGAAAGGAGAGGAAGGAGTCTACAGGAGAGGACAGGAGGGTGGTTACAGGAAAGGAGAGGAAGGAGTCTACAGAAGAGGAGAGGAGGGAGTCTATAGGAGAGGAGAGGAAGGAGTCTACAGAAGAGGAGAGGAGGGAGTCTTCAGGAGAGGACAGGAGGGAGTCAGAGCCCTCAGACGAGACCAAAGGAGTCAGAGTTGAACCTGAGGATGGGATGGAGGAGAAGGAGAAGACAGAACAGGAAGAGGGAGGTAAACGGCAGAAAACAGGAGAGGAGAAAAAGACAGACCAGGACACAGAGAAAGAGAAGACTGAAGTTCTGTCTGTGATAGAGCCTCCGGAATCTTCAGAACCTTCACAGACTCTAGAACTCTCAGAACCTTTAGAACCTCAGAAGCCTCCTCCCACCAGTGCGGAGGTGGCGTTCGATGCCTTCAAGGCCTTCTTCATCCCCAGGCCCCTGAGGAGAGAGGGAGACAGGGGGGACCAGGAGGCAAAGAGGAAGGCCTGGATCTTTGAGAGAACCTCCAAGACTCCTGAAAATAAAAACCTCACTGACTCAAAAGTATGCATCTGTGTTTTGTTGTCTAGGTCTCTCTTTGTCTACACTCTATCATGTTTTGCTGTGTCTCACTTGTATCCAAAGAGACTTACTGCACAGTGCATACAAACACATACTGATTATATGAGTGAATACCATGCAGTCATTTCATTACTCAGTGACGTCTGTAGGAAGTGCTCTATACCTGATAAAGCATTACTTTGTAATATTTTTCATTACTTTGTAATATGTGCTGTTGCCGTTATCCCCCCCCCCCCCCCCCCCCCAGTTGGAGACATCGATCTCAGGTGATGGAGAGGACCGGTCCACCCCAGGCCGTCTGCAGGCCATCTGGCCCCCGACTAAGGAGGAGAAGGTTGGACTGAAATACACAGAAGCAGGTAATCTACTAGAAAACACGGATTCACTATGGCTGGAACGCTACACTAGCTTGAGGTATGTGGATATGTGTGTGAGATACCTCTGATTACATATTATTATATATATTATCATGATGTCAAAGAGAGATTCTACTTCTATGTACAGATCTCAATATCACTAGGATTCAGCCCGTGGCCTTGACCTATGTGGCTCATACAGCCAGCCGGGCCAGCTTCTTGCTGTGACTAACTGTGGGTTACAGTATGTAGTAGACAGAACAGTGGATAGACAGAGAAATAGAGAGACAAAGAGAGAGAGAGAGAGAGAGAGAGAGAGAGGGGAGGGGGGAGAGCGAGAGAGAGAGACAGAGAGTCAATGTTTGCTCTGTGGTATCTCTGTGGTACATGTACAAAACCATGGTCTAATTGTAAGGTAAATACTCCACCCTGTCCCTGTGACTGTCCACAGCATCAGGCTGCTTGCTTCCTGGTCTCTAGATGAGTAATGTCACATGGGCAGTGTTTTGGGACAGGTCTGTGTGTACGGTGGTGACAGGAGCTATTCCATTAATTTCTTCAATTCTAATCCCTCAGAAAACACATCAGATGTGTGTGTGTGTGGATGTGTGTGTGTTCTTTGTCAGGGGCCTCTCCTTGTGCACACACTCCTAAAAACACACCTAAGCACCAGCTGTTTGTCCTACAAAGAAAACACCCATGCCAAGACTATCCAACAAACAGATACATCTATAAATGACTTAAGTGTGATTAAGAGAAAATGACCAGGAATGGTAACCATATGCGAAGTAGAACACAGTTCAGTTGTGATAGTTTTGTTCCTGTTTATGTTGATGAGTGGACTCTCTCTGTCCTCCAGAACACCAGGCAGCCCTCCTGCAGCTGAAGAGAGAATGCAACGAGGAGGTGAAGAAGATACAGGTCAGTAAAGCACTGTACTACACCAATTTAGCCACAGACCTGTAGGTCAGACTGTTCTTGTTGTAACACAACCCTAACCCTAACACAACCCTAACCATAACACAACCCGAACACAACCCTAACACAACCCTAACCCTAACACAACCCTAACACAACCCTAATCCTAACACAACCCTAACACAACCCTAACCAAATCAAATCAAATGTATTTATATAGCCCTTCGTACATCAGCTGATATCTCAAAGTGCTGTACAGAAACCCAGCCTAAAACCCCAAACAGCAAGCAATGCAGGTGTAGAAGCACTGGTTGAGATCACAGCCCATTCTACAACCCAAACACAACCCTAACACAACCCTAACCCAAACACAACCCTAACACAACCCTAACCCAAACACAACCCTAACCCAAACACAACCCTAACACAACCCTAACCCAAACACAACCCTAACCCAAACACAACCCTAACACAACCCTAACCCAAACACAACCCTAACCCAAACACAACCCTAACCCAAACACAACCCTAACCCAAACACAACACTAGCCCAAACACAACCCTAGCCCAAACACAACCCTAACACAACACTAACCCAAACACAACCCAAACACAACCCTAACCCAAACACAACCCTAACCCAAACACAACCCTAACACAACCCTAACCCTAACAGAACCCAAAGACAACCCTAACCCAAACACAACCCTAACACAACCCTAACCCTAACCCAAACACAACCCTAACACAACCCTAACCGTAACACAACCCTAACACAACCCTAACCCTAACACAACCCTAACCCCAAAACAACCCTAAAACAACCCTAACCCTAAAACAACCCTAAAACAACCCTAACCTTAACCTCCTATAAATATGAATGCAGGAGGACTATGGGAAGCAGCTGTGCCAGCTGAGAGGGGACAACGAAGAGTGTGTATCCCATCTGGAGGTCACCTTGGCCAGGCTCCAAAGTGACTTGGCCCTGGGTGCCCACCACCGCCGTGGAGACCTCCGAGACGTGGCCGTATCCACGGGAGATGACCTATCATCCCGGGCTTTCCGCACCGTGTGCATCCAGACGGACCCCATGACCTTCCCCCAACCCCCCCTCAACTTGCCTAAGAGACTGGACCTGGTTTCTATCAGTTTAAATCTGTCTGGACAGGCTACCTCTCCCTCTTCTTCCCCCGTTCATCTCCCTCCACCTCCTGCTCCTCCACTCCCACTATCCGAACCACCTGCACCTCATGAAGGCTTATTATCAGGCAACCTAGCCCCACCTCCCCCTCCTCTTCCTCCTCCTCCTCCTCCTCCTCCTCCTCTTCCTTTCCTTCCTGCTCTAACCCAGACCCAGGGACACGACGGGCCCCCTCCATCTCTTCCACCCCCTCCACCAGGGTCCGCCCCTCCACCTCCACCCCCTCCACCAGGCTGTGGCCCCCCACCACCTCCCCCTCCAGGGTGTCTGACCTTCAGTACCATGTTAGATAAACCCCCCAGGAAGCCGGCTGTGCAACCAGCCTGCCCCATGAAACCTCTCTACTGGACCAGGATACAGACACAGGACAACAAGTAGGTGTTACAACTAACATATTAAAAAAAATGTGTATCTGGTATAAACATCGTGGGTGGCTGTACACTAGACAATTTAGTGTGGTCTGTGAGACAGTTGCCAGTAACACATCAGGCATAGCTTTTTGTGGCGTCCATCTCTCTACTGTTGTACTGTAAACTGACACCTTGTGAACATATTTGTTCCCACTCACAGCTCTCCATCCAGCCAATATAGTCCACCACAGCCTGTGATGTTCTGTGTTCTGTTAACTGTTGCTCAACACCAACATCCTCTCTGGATGGTGTTTCATCCTGGTGGTGAGAAAGGAAGAGAGAAAATAGCACAACATTACACTCAAACCCCACTGTGTATGGAACTCATCTAGACCTATTTCTCTCTCTCAATTCAATTTCAATTCAATTCAATTCAATTGAATTTAAATGTAATTTAATTAATTTAAATTTCAATTTAATTCAATTCAAATTCAATTCAATTTAATTTAATTTAATTCAATTAATTTCAATTAAAGGCTTTATTGGCATGGGGAAACATGAAATAGATAATAAACAAAAGTGAAATAAACAACTTTTTTTTTTTACAGTAAACATTACACTCACAAAAGTTCCAAGAGAATAACGTGTCATAATATCTCAATATACGGTGTTGTAATGATGTGCAAATAGTTAAAGTACAAAAAGTAAAATAAATAAGCATAAATATGGGTTGTATTTACAATGGTGTTTGTTCTTCAAAGGTTGCCTTTTCCTGTGGCAACAGGTCACAAATCTTGCTGCTGTGATGGCACGGTGTGGTATTTCACCCAGTGGATTTTGGAGTTTATAAAAATCGGGTGTGTTTTCAAATTCTTTGTGGATTTGTGTAATGTGAGGGAAATATGTGTCTCTATGGTCATACATTTGGCAGGAGGATAGGAAGTGCAGCTCAGTTTCCACTCATTTTGTGGGCAGTGTGCACATAGCCTGTCTTCTCTTGAGAGCCAGGTCTGCCTACGACGGCCTTTCTCAGTAGCAAAGCTATGCTCACTAAGTCTGTACATAGTCAAAGATTTCCTTAATTTTGGATCAGTCACAGTGGTCAGGTATTCTGCCCCCGTGTACTCTCTGTTTAGGGACAAATAGCATTCTAGTTTTCTCGTTTTTTTGTAAAGTCTTTCCAATGTGTCAAGTAATTATCTTTTTGTTTTCTCATGATTTGGTTGGGTCTAATTGTGTTGCTGTCCTGGGGTTCTGTGGGGCCTGTTTGTGTTTGTGAAATGAGCCCCAGGACCAGTTTGCTTAGGGGACTCTTCTCCAGGTTCATCTCTCTATAGTTGATGGCTTTGTTATGGAAGGTTTGGGAATCACTTCCTTTTAGGTGGTTGTAGAATTTAATGTCTCTTTGCTGAATTTTGATAATTAGCGGGTATCGACCTAATTCTGCTCTGCATGCATTATTTGGTGTTATATGTTGTACACTCAGGATATTTTAGCAGAATTCTGCATGCAGAGTCTCAATTTGGTGTTTGTTCCATTTTGTGAATTCTTGGTTGGTGAGCGGACCCCAGACCTCACAACCATAAAGGGTAATGGGTTCTATGACTGATTCAAGTATTTTTTTGCCAGATCCTAACTGGAATGTCGAATTTTATGTTCCTTTTGATGGCATATAAGGCCCTTCTTGTCTTGTCTCTCAGATTGTTTACATCTTTGTAGAAGTTACCTGTGGTGCTGATGTTTAGGTCGAGGTATGTATAGTTTTTAGTGTGGCCTAGTGCAACAGTGACTGGATGAAATTTGTATTCGTGGTCCTGGGAACTGGACCTTTTTTGGAACACCATTAGATTTTGTCTTACTGAGATTTAATGTCAGGACTCAGGTCTGGCAGAATATGTGCAGAAGATCTAGGTGCTGATGTAGGCCCTTCTTGGTTGTGGACAGAAGCACCAGATCACCAAACAGTAGACATTTGACTTCGGATTCTAGTAGAGTGAGGCCGTGTGCTGCAGACTTTTCTAGTGCCTGTGCCAATTCGTTGATATACATGTTGAAGAGGGTGGGGCTTAAGCTGCATCCCTGTCTCACTCCACGGCCCTGTGGGAGAAATGTGTGTTTTTTGCTCATTTTAACCCCACTCTTGTTGTTTGTGTACATGGATTTTATAATGTTGTACGTTTTTCCCCCAACACCACTTTCCATAAATTTGTATAGCAGGCCCTCGTGCCAAATTGAGTCAAAAGCTTTTTTGAAATCAACAAAGCATGAGAAGACTTTGCCTTTGTTTTGGTTTGTTTTTGGTTTGTCAATTAGGGTGTGCAGGGTGAATACGTGGTCTGTCATACGGTAATTTGGTAAAAAGCCAATTTGACATTTGCTCAGTACTTTGTTTTCATGAGGAAATGTATGAGTCTGTTGTTAATGATAATGCAGAGGATTTTCCCAAGGTTGCTGTTATTTGGGTCAAATATGTCTCTACTTTTGTGGATTTGGGTGATCAGTTCTTGGTTCCAAATATTGGGGAATATGCCAGAGCTGAGGATGACGTAAAATAGTTTTATTATAGCCAATTGGAATTTGTGTTCTGTACATTTACTCATTTCATTTAGGATACCATCAACCCCATAGGCCTTTTTGGGTTGTAGGGTTTGTATTTTGTCCTGTAGTGCATTTAATGTTATTGGAGAATCCAGTGGGTTCTGGCAGTCTTTAATAGTTGATTCTAAAATCTGCATTTGATCATGTTTTTGCTGTTTGTACTTTGTGATAAAGCCAAAAAGATTGGAGAAGTGGTTTATCCATACATCTCCGTTTTGGATAGATAACTATTTGTGTTGTTGTTTGTTTAGAGTTTTCCAATTTTCCCATAAGAAAGACTAGACATTTACCACCTCACTACCACTATCAGATTAGAGCCATATGGGAGACTTGTCATCTACCACATCACTACCACTATCAGATTAGAGCCATAAGGGAGACTTGTCATCTACCACCCAACTACCACTATCAGATTAGAGCCATAAAGAAGACTTGGCATCTACTACCACTATCAGATTAGAGCCATAAAGGAGACTAGCCATTTACCACGTCACTACCACTATCAGATTAGAGCCATAAAGGACACTAGACATCTACCACGTCACTACCACTATCAGACTAGAGCCATAAAGGACACTAGACATCTACCACGTCACTACCACTATCAGATTAGAGCCATAAAGGACACTAGACATCTACCACGTCACTAACACTATCAGATTAGAACCATAGAGGAGACTACACATCTACTACTTCACTACCACTATCAGATTAGTGCCATAAAGGAGACTAGACATCTATCACTTCACTATCAGATTAAAGCCATAAAGGAGACTAGACATTTACCACGTCACTACCACTATCAGATTAGAGCCATAAATGAGACTAGGCATCTACCACGTCACTACCACTATCAGATTAGAGCCATAAAGGAGACTAGACATCTACCACCTCACTACCACTATCAGATTAGAGCCATTAAGGAGACTAGACATCTACCACGCCACTACCACTATCAGATTAGAGCCATAAAGGAGACTAGACATCTACCATCTCAATACCACTATCAGATTAGAGCCATAAAGAAGACTAGACATCTACCACTTCACTACCACTATCAGATTAGAGCCATAAAGGAGACTAGACATCTACCACCTCACTACCACTATCAGATTAGAGCCATAAAGGAGACTAGACATTTACCATCTCACTACCAATATCAGATTAGAGCCATAAAGGAGACTAGACATCTACCACGTCACTACCACTATCAGACTAGTGCCATAAAAGAGACTAGACA
>NC_143025.1:86705000-86830000 GCF_057628025.1 Oncorhynchus mykiss | reverse complement strand
GGTAGGTAGGTAGGTAGGTAGGTAGATAGATGAGTAGGTCTGTAAGTCGGTAGGTAGGTAGATAGATAGATGAGTAGGTCGGTAGGTAGGTAGGTAGATAGATAGAAGAGTAGGTCGGTAGGTCGGTAGGTAGGTAGATAGATAGATGAGTAGGTCGGTAGGTCGGTAGGTAGATAGATAGATGAGTAGGTCGGTAGGTAGGTAGGTAGGTAGATAGATAGATAGATGAGTAGGTCGGTAGGTCGGTAGGTAGGTAGATAGATAGATGAATAGGTCGGTAGGTCGGAAGGTAGATAGGTATCATTCAAATATCCAATGTTATTATCTATGAAATAAAAAAAGGGGGACAATTCCGGTTTCATGTATTTAGTCTAACAGGCCCACTGTGATAGAGAAACTATACTACAGAACCACTACAGACAAGACAGAACTGTCCGATCTGAACAGCCATTCAGTGGTCCTGCTAGTCTGGTTAGGATACGAGCAGAAGAGAACATGAGAAAAATGAAGAAAAAAAAACAGACAATAGTATATGTGAAATACTTAAAATAATAAAAGAATAAGACGATGATGTGATTGGTAACTACATAAAATACTTATACCAATCTAATCTGTATATTTCACAGAAGAATGTATCTTCTTCAGGATTGCTCTGTCTTTGGCCAGCTTCTCCATGAACTCCTCCTTCCTCTCCAATCTTTAATAATAAATAGTACACTATTAGATAAAATACTTTGGTTAACAGATTACCATTGCTTGCCTCCATTTTGTATTTTATTTCAAAAACATTGTTTGGAATAATAAATTGGCTCTGTAACCATATATATCTACCTTCCCTCCTCAATCTCTTTCACTCTTCTTCCTATCCAGTCTTCCTCCTCTCCTTCCTCTCCACTCTCTAACAGAAAACATTATGCTAATGTTATCCATGAAAATGTCAAAATATATTTTCACACTACTTATTATAATGCCAAACCATTAAAACTGTAATCTACAAATAAATATTATCATACATAATTGTGCATTCATTTAATATATTCATATTTTAAAAATAACCCGGCCACTGCATGTTTACATGTGAACGTTTTTTAACCTCGCTACCATGACAGTAGCTAGCTAACGTAAACTCACGTAAACTCGTACATAGGCCGTACAATTGCCCTAATTTTAGCGCCCCAAAACGTAATACATCCAGATCAACTGTAATGTCAATACCATTGTAAATGCACAATTTCTCCCCTTTCCAACATAATCAATTACATGACCTAAACGCTGCCCGTTTCTGCATAATTCAAGCAGGAAATGAGCCCCGTCGGGTCTTTTTAAAAATGGCGGGTGGGGAAGCGAAACTAATGCGTGATAGTGAGAAGGAGAGATGTTGTGTGGGAAAATTACTTTTCTTATCGCCTCTAAACTGTAAATTAAACACTATAAAGAGTTTATATAATGTGTCATTACATACCTATTTGAAGGTTTGTGTCGAATTTGAATCGGGTTTTTAGGGCGGTGCTAAAGTGATCTTAGAAGTAAACAGCGCCTTTGAGAATGATGATCGCAAGCATGAAGACGCAAAAAATGACTAGGTATCCCCCCCTTACCCCCGTCACTGTCCATTTCTTGTTTTTAAAGGATGAGAGAAGTGCTACACCTGGTGGAGAGAGATTGTAAGACCAAAATAGTAGCTTCATTCGTGCTGCACGTTACCACATGTAACGGAGGGTCCATTTTTCAACTTTTCTCCAATACTATAGAGCCATTACCATGTCGATCAACGCTTGAATAGAAACCTTGTTCACACCCCTGATTTTGAAGTCAACACAGTCGCTACAGTCCCATTAGTTTTCTTTGTAGCCTCGTTTGAATGTTGCGGTTGCGCACATTTGTACGGAATGGGGTGAGTTTACGTTAACCTAGCTAGATAACTTAGTCGACATAGCTAATGTTAGCTAACACAACCTATTTAAAACCTTATAGAGCAGATCATCTATCTATATAATAAATTGTGACATATAACATCACTAGCTAGTATCTCAAACGATTGTAACTTACCTGGCTTGAAAATATGTTTGTGGTGATGTTGTGGATTCAATTGACACTTGCTAGCTTCTGGCAGAGTTTTCCGCAACAGTTTTCTCTAAAACTAACGCGAGCAAGTAGTTAGTAGAAGAAGAAGAGTGAGTGAAGCTGCTATATTGAGCAGCCCCCTCTGCTGGACAAAACAAGTACAAAGCGATTGAGACGTCCGGTAGGCTCTGATGCCCGGTCTTTCTTGCCACTTAAATATTATTTCACTTTGCAGTCTGTTTTTAATGCACTGTTAAAAACGGGGACATTTCCGACTTCAACCAACAACTTCAACAAGGGACAGGCCACCAAAAATGGGGACTGTCCCCAGGAAACGGGGACGTCTGGTCACCCTACTTTATGTGGTGTTCAATGCAGGCCTACAGTGAATGAGACTATTACATTATGAAGGGCTTGACATGGATTCATCATTTTTTACTTGGTCTGTAAAACTATGGGCCAAGTAGGTGACTGTAAATTGCATTGTATGATGTGTTTTATGATGCAAGAAACCACTTGTTATTGCATAAAAGTGATTATTACCACAGAGGAATGAGACAATGTAGACTACCCCTCTGCCTATTGGCTTACATATTCAAGCCTATCTCGAAATAGAACACAGCCTCTTTAATATAGTCATGAGCTTTTTATCTGACTGGCTTTTCAAATAAATATAGCCTACATGTTTTGTGCTCTTGTAGGAAGCAGTAACTCCCCATTTCTTGTTTACAACTGGACTAATAACTGCCTAACTAGCAAAGAATAGCAACAAATGTGTACACATACAGCTCTTAGCTCTGATTTTACCTGATCTGAAAAGCACATTCACTCCCGGGGTGATTTAAAAGACGGGTCCTGGCCAACTGCAGCCATTACAATTCTACTCTGTTACGCTCTGGCTCTACCTACAGCAAAATCACAGACTCAATCTTGCGAAGTTAGATTTGTTTTTGGTTTGCTGCATTGAAAAGGGGCTGATATAATGTTGATTCGATCACAGAAGAAACAATCTTTATAGCGCAAACTAATGGGAAGAAGTTCAATCTCTTGAGTGTTTGCTCGGCTTGGCATTTCTTCTGCATGGAATTCCTGGAGGAGGTTGCTAAGCTTGCAGCTGAGAAGGAACATTGGTGTGTAGTATAGTATTCTATAGGAAACTACAGTTCACAACAGAATTATATAGTAAGTAATGTACTATTTTATAGTAAACTGTAGTCTTTTTCATGTGGGTAAATCCTTGATTTTGTTGATTACAGTACGGTTTAACGGGGGACAGTATATTACGTGAAGGATTGTTGCTCTAAGGTTTATGGCAAATATTGTAATTGTCTTGACGATCATCATTGACCTTTGTATAAGCAATCATTGACCTTCCAGTTACAGCAACGTTCAGTAAAGTACAGTATGTATATGAACAAGCAAAGGCAAAACACACAAAAGACATCTTATGAAAAAAAGAAGACACCAACCAACCAATTTACAGACACAAGATACATGCAGATCCTCGGGAGTGAAACAACAACACAGAAATAGCTCATAGAGAACAAAACCCTAAACACAATACTGTATATAGTACATGTCAAAGAGTTCCGCATGCCAACACAGCATCTTTGCATACACCATTAATTTGCCCGAATAGATTATCTGCTGAATTCCTAAAGTGAGCACACCACTGACAGGATCTTCTACAGTGAGCATGACCTTGGAACCTCTACGGTAAGCATAGTCTCTCTCTCTCTCTCTCGCTCAGCTTCTTTTCTTACCTATCTTACAATGGAGTCCATCTTCTATGTATTACTCAATGTAAATAGTCTGGGTGGCCATTTGATTAGCTGTTCAGCAGACTTATGGCTTGGAGGTAGAAGCCTTTTGGACCTAGATTTGGCGCTCGGTTACTGCTTGCTGTGCAGTACCAGAGAGAACAGTCTATGACTTTAGCATTTTTTTGGAGCCTTCCTCTGACAGCTTCCTGGATGGCAGGATGCTTGGCCCCAGTGATATACTGGGCCGTATGCACTACCCTCTGCAGCGCATTACAGTCGGATGCCAAAAAGTTGCCATACCAGGCGGTGATGCAACCGGTCAGGAAGCTCTTGATAGTGCAGATGCAGAACTTTTTGACGATCTGGGGACCCATGCTGAATCATTTCCTGAGGGGAAAAGGTGTTGTCTTGCATTCTTCGTGGGTGAACAGGGAGTACAGGAGGGGAACAAGCATGCAACTCTGAGGGGCCCCCAAGGATCAGCATGGCAGATGGGTTGTTGCCTACCCTTACCACCTGGGGGGCGGCCCATCAGGAAGTCCAGGGTCCAGTTGCAGAGGGAGGTTTTTAGTCCCAGGGTTCTTAGCTTAGTGATGAGATTTGTGGGCACTATGGTGTTAAATGCTGAGCTGTAGTCAATGAACAGCATTCTCACTTAGGTGTTCATTTTGTCCAGGTGGGAAAGGGCAGTGTGGAGTGCGACTGAGATTGCGTTATCTGTGGATCTGTTGGGGCGGTATGCGAATTGGAGTGGGTGAAGGGTTTCCGGGATGATGGTGTTGATGTGAGCCATGGTCAGCCTTTCAAAAAATGTAATGAAAAACTGAAGTGAGTGTTACGAGGCGGTAGTCATTTAGGCAGGTTACCTGGGCACAGGGACTATGGTGGTCTTGAAACATGTAGGTATTACAGACTCAGTCAGTGAGAGATTGAAAATGTCAGGGAAGACAGTTGCCAGTTGATCTGGGCAATCTCAGAGTAAACGTCCTGGTAATCTGTCTGGCCCCACGGCCTTGTGAATGTTGACCAGTTTAAAGGTTTTGCTCACATTGGCTATGGAGAGTGTGATCACACAGTCATCTGGAACAGCTGGTGCTCTCATGCATGCTTAAGTGTTGCTTGTCCCGAAGCGAGCATAAAAGGCAGTCTGGGCAGTTCGCGGCTGGGTTTTCCTTAGTAGTCCTTAATAGTTTGCAAGCCCAGCAACATCCGATGAGCATCAGAGCCAGTGTAGTAGGATTCAGTCTTAGTCCTGTATTGACACTTTCCCTGTTTAATTGTTCATCTGAGGGCATAGTGGCATATCTTATAAGTGTTCTTATTTGTGTCCCACTCCTTGAAAGCAGCAGCTCTAGCCATTAGCTCGGTGCGGATGTTGCCTGTAATCCATGGCTTCTGGATGGGATATGTACATTAAATCAAATCAATTTTATTTATATAGGCCTTCGTACATCAGCTAATATCTCAAAGTGCTGTACAGAAACCCAGCCTAAAACCCCAAACAGCAAGCAATGCAGGTGTAGAAGCACGGTGGCTAGGAAAAACACCCGTGAAAGGCCAAAACCTAGGAAGAGGAGACAGGCTATGAGGGGTGGCCAGTCCTCTTCAGGCTGTCCCGGGTGGAGATTATAACAGAACATGGCCAAGATGTTAAAATGTTCATAAATGACCTGCAGGGTCAAATAATAATAATCACAGTAGTTGTCGAGGGTGCAGCAAGTCAGCACCTTAGGAGTAAATGTCAGTTGGCTTTTCATAGCCGATCATTAAGAGTATCTCTGCCGCTCCTGCTGTCTCTAGAGAGTTGAAAACAGCAGGTCTGGGACAGGTAGCACGTCCGGTGAACAGGTCAGGATTCCATAGCCACAGGCAGAACAGTTGAAACTGGAGCAGCAGCACGGCCAGGTGTACTGGGGACAGCAAGGAGTCATCATGCCAGGTAGTCCTGAGGCATGGTCCTAGGGCTCAGGTCCTACGAGTGAAACAGAGAATTAGAGAGAGCGTGCTTAAATTCACACAGGACACCGGATAAGAAAGGAGAAGTACTCCAGATATAACAAACTGACCCTAGCCCCCCGACACATAAACTACTGCAGCATAAATACTGGAGGCTGAGACAGGAGGGGTCAGGAGACACTGTGGTCCTATCCGATGATACCCCCGGACAGGAAGAATATAACCCCATCCACTTTGCCAAAGCACAGCCCCCACACCGCTATAGGGATATCTTCAACCACCAACTTTCCATCCTGAGACAAGGCCGAGTATAGCCCACAAAGATCTCCGCCATGGCACAACCCAGGGGGGGACGCCAACTAGAGGTCGACTGATTATGATTTATGATTTATGATTATGATACGACTGATACAGATGCCGATTATTTGAGGACCAAAAAAGCCGATACCGATTAATCGGACAATTTTTTTATGACAATTACAACAATACTGAATGAACACTTATTTTAACTTGATATAATACATCAATGAAATCAATTTAGCCTCAAGTAAATAATGAAACATGTTCAATTTGGTTTAAATAATGCAAAAACAAAGTGTTGGAGAAGAAAGTAAAAGTGCAATATGTGCTATGTAAGAAAGCTAACGTTTCAGTTCCTTGCTCAGAGCATGAGAACATATGAAAGCTGGTGGTTCCTTCTCTTGAATCTATGGGGGCGCTATTTCATTATTGGATAAAAAAACGTGCCCATTTTAAGCGCAATATTTTGTCACGAAATATAATTGACAGCTTTGGAAAGAAAACAGTCTGACGTTTCCAAAACTGCAAAGATATTATCTGTGAGTGCCCCAGAACTGATGCTACAGGCAAAACCAAGATGAAACTTCAAACAGGAAGTGAACAACATTTCTGAAGCGCTGTTTTCCATTGTCTCCTTATATGGCTGTGAATGCGCCAGGAACGAGCCTACACTTTCTGCCGTATCCCTAAGGTGTCTGCAGCATTGTGACGTATTTGTAGGCATATCATTGGAAGATTGGCCATAAGAGACTACATTTACCAGGTGTCCGCCCGGTGTCCTTTGTCGATATTGGTGCGTAATCTTCAGCTGCAAGCATTCTTCCATGGGATTCAGAGGAGAGAGCAGACTTCCACTAACGTTATATCATCGAAGAGATATGTGAAAAACACCTTGAGGATTGATTCTAAACAACGTTTGCCATGTTTCAGTCGATATTCTGGAGTTAATTTGGAAAAAAGTTTGGCGTTTTGATGACTGAATTGTCTTCTTTTTTTCTTTTTTTTTTCTGTTTTGAACAAAACGGAGCGATTTCTCATACACAAAGAATCTTTTTTGAAAAACTGAACATTTGCTATCTAAATGAAAGTCTCCTCATTGAAAACATCCGAAGTTCTTCAAAGGTAAATTATTTTATTTGACTGCTTTTCTTGTTTTTGTGAAAATGTTGCCCGCTCAATGCTACGCTAAATGCTACGCTAGCTATCAACACTGTTACACAAATGCTTGTTTTGCTATGGTTGAAAAGCATATTTCGAAAATCTGAGATGACAGTGTTTTTAACAAAAGGCTAAGCTTGAGAGCTAGCATATTTATTTCATTTCATTTGCGATTTTCATGAATAGTTAACGTTGCGTTATGGTAATGAGCTTGAGGCTGTATTCACGATCCCGGATCCGGGATGGCTAGTATCAAGAGGTTGTTAACATGAGTCTTCAATATTCCCAGGTAAGAAGTTTTAGGTTGTAGTCATTATAGGAATTATAGGACTATTTCCCTCTTTACCATTTGTATTTCATTAACCTTTGACTACTGGATGTTCTTATAGGCACTTTAGCATTGCCAGTGTAACAGTATAGCTTCTGTCCCTCTCCTTTCTCCTCCCAGGGCTCGAACCAGCAACACAACAACAACAGCCACCATCGAAGCAGCGTTATCCATGTAGAGCAAGGGGAACAACTACTAGAAGGGCTCAGAGCGAGTGACGTTTGAAACGCTATTAGCGCGCACTAACTAGCTAGCCATTTCATATCAGTTACACCAGCCTCATCTCGGGAGTTGATAGGCTTGAAGTCATAAAAAGCGCAATGCTTGACGCACAACGAAGAGCTGCTGGCAAAGCGCAAGTAAGGGCTGTTTGAATGATTGTCTACGTGCCTGATTCTGCCTACCATGCTCAGTCAGATACTTAGATACTTGTATGCTTGTATGCTCAGTCAGATTATATGCAACGCAGGACACGCTAGATAATATCTAGCAATATCATCAACCATGTCTAGTTAACTAGTGATTATGATTGATTGTTTTTTATAAGATAAGTTTAATGCTAGCTAGCAACTTACCTTGGCTTACTGCATTCGCGTAACAGGCAGTCTCCTTGTGGAGTGCAACGAGAGAGAGGCAGGTCTAGTTAACTGTAAGGTTGCAAGATTGGATCCCCCGAGGTGACTAGGTGAAAATCTGTCTTTCTGCCCCTGAACAGGAAGGTTAACCCACCGTTCTTAGGCCATCATTGAAAATAAGAATGTGTTCTTTAAGACTTGCCTAGTTAAATAAAGGTATACATTTTTTATTTTATTTTTTTAATCGGCACCCAAAAATACAAATTTCTGATTGTTTTGAAAACGGCCCTAATTAATCGGCCATTCCAATTATTCGGTCGACCTCTAGCGCCAACCCAGATAAGATAACGTCAGTAACCCCTCCTAGGGACAGCATGAAAGAGCACCAGTAAGCCAGTGACTGAGCCCCTGTAATAGGGTTAGATGCAGAGAATCCCAGTGGAGAGAGGTGAACCGGTCTTCAGTAAAGCCTTAAAGGTTGAGACCGAGTCTGCGTCTCTCACATGGGTAGGCAGACCATTCCATAAAAATGGAGCTATATAGGAGAAAGCTCTGCCTCCAGCTGTTTGCTTAGAAATTTTAGGGACAGTTAGGAGGCCTGCGTCTTGTGACCGTAGCGTACATGTAGGTATGTACGGCAGGACCAAATCAGAAAGATAGGTAGGAGCAAGCCCATGTAATGCTTTGTAGGTTAGCAGTTAAACGTTGAAATCAGCCCTTGCCTTAACAGGAAGCCAGTGTAGGGAGGCTAACACTGGAATAATATGATCAAATTGTTTGGTTCTAATCAGGATTATAGCAGCCTGTAAGGGCGTTCGTCTGTAGGAGGAGGAGAAGCGGACCAAAGCGCAGCGTGGTGGTTATTCATATTTTAATAAATCACTACACATGAACAAACTAACAAAAACAAGAAATGTGAAACGCAAAACAGTCCTATCCTGTGACAACAAACACAGTGACAGGAACAATCACCCACAAACACACAGTGAAACCCAGGCTACCTAAGTATGATTCTCAATCAGAGACAACTAATGACACCTGCCTCTGATTGAGAACCATACTAGGCCGAAAACATAGAAATGCCCCAAAACATAGAAAAACAAACATAGACTGCCCACTCAACTCACGCCCTGACCATACTAAATAAATACAAAACAACAGAAATAGAGGTCAGAACGTGACAGTACCCCCCCCCAAAGGTGCGGACTCCGGCCGCAAAACCTTGACCTATAGGGGAGGGTCTGGGTGGGCGTCTGTCCGCGGGGGCGGCTCTGGCGCGGGACGCGGACCCCACTTCACCATTGTCTTAGTCCGCTTTATTGTCCGCCTCCCTGGCTTACTCACCATGGCCACCCCTCTCAATGACCCCACTGGACAGAGGGGCTGCTCGGGACAGAGGGGCAGCTCGGGACAGAGGTGAAGCAGCTGCTCGGGACAGAGGGACAACTGCTCGGGACAGAGGGACAACTGCTCGGGACAGAGGGGCGATAGCAGCTCGGGACAGAGGGGCGATAGCAGCTCGGGACAGAGGGGCGATAGCAGCTCGGGACAGAGGGGCGATAGCAGCTCGGGACAGAGGGGCGGCAGCTGCTCGGGACAGAGGGGCAGCTGCTCGGGACAGAGGGACAGCTGCTCGGGACAGAGGGACAGCTGCTCGGGACAGAGGGGCGGCAGCAGCTCGGGACAGAGGGGCGGCAGCTGCTCTGGACAGAGGGGCAGCTGCTCGGGCGGCCCCTGGCTTACTGGCGGCCCCTGGCTGACTGGCGGCACTGGCGGCCCCTGGCTTACTGGCGGCCCCTGGCTTACTGGCGGCACTGGCGGCCCCTGGCTGACTGGCGGCACTGGCGGCCCCTGGCTGACTGGCGGCACTGGCGGCCCCTGGCTGACTGGCGGCACTGGCGGCCCCTGGCTGACTGGCGGCACTGGCGGCCCCTGGCTGACAGGCGGCACTGGCGGCCCCTGGCTGACTGGCGGCACTGGCGGCCCCTGGCTGACGGGCGGCACTGGCGGCCCCTGGCTGACAGGCGGCACTGGCGGCCCCTGGCTGACGGGCGGCACTGGCGGCTCCTGGCTGACGGGCGGCACTGGCGGCTCCTGGCAGACGGGCGGCACTGGCGGCTCCTGGCAGACGGGCGGCACTGGCGGCTCCTGGCAGACGGGCGGCACTGGCGGCTCCTGGCAGACGGGCGGCACTGGCGGCTCCTGGCAGACAGGCGGCGCTGGGCAGACGGGCAGCACTGGCGGCGCTTGGCAGACGGGCAGCACTGGCGGCGCTGGGCAGACGGGCAGCACTGGCGGCGCTGGGCAGACGGGCGGCGCTGGCGGCGCTGGGCAGACGGGCGGCGCTGGGCAGACGGGCGGCACTGGCAGCGCTGGGCAGACGGGCGGCACTGGCGGCGCTGGAGAGGAGGAAGGCTCTGGAACCGCCGGACTGACGGGCGGCACTGGCGGCGATGGGCAGACGGGCGGCGTTGGCGGCGCTGGGCTGACGAGCGGCACTGGCGGCGCTGGAGAGGAGAGAGCCCCTGCAAGGATGGGCCGGAGAGACAGCCTGGTACGGGGAGCTGCCACCGGAGGGCTGGTGCGTGGAGGTGGTGACGGATAGACCGGGCCGTGCAGGCGCACTGGAGCTCTTGAGCACCGAGCCTGCCCAACCTTACCCGGTTGAATGGTCCCGGTCGCCCTGCCAGTGCGGCGAGGTGGAATAGCCCGCACTGGGCTATGCAGGCGAACCGGGGACACCGTGCGCAAGGCTGGTGCCATGTAAGCCGGCCCAAGGAGACGCACTGGAGACCAGATGCGTAGAGCCGGCTTCATGGCACTTGGCTCGATGCCCACTCTAGCCCGGCCGATACGCGGAGCTGGAATGTACCGCACCGGGCTGTGTACCCGCACTGGGGACACCGTGCGCTCCACAGCATAACACGGTGCCTGCCCGGTCTCTCTAGCCCCCCGGTAACCACAGGAAGTTGGCTCAGGTCTCCTACCTGGCGTAGCCATACTCCCTGTTAGCCCCCCCCCAAGAAATTTTTGGGGCTGACTCCCGGGCTTCCTTGCCAACCGTGTTCCCTCATATCGCCGGCTCCTCTCTCCGGCTGCCTCTGCTCTCCTCGCTGCCTCCACCTGTTCCCATGGAAGGCGATCCTTTCCCGCCAGGATCTCCTCCCATGTGTAGCAACCCTTGCCGTCCAACACATCATCCCAAGTCCATTCCTCCTTGTGCCGCTGTTGCCCGTTACCACGCCGTTTGGTCCTGTTGCGGTGGGTGATTCTGTAAGGGCGTTCGTCTGTAGGAGGAGGAGAAGCGGACCAAAGCGCAGCGTGGTGGTTATTCATATTTTAATAAATCACTACACATGAACAAACTAACAAAAACAAGAAATGTGAAACGCAAAACAGTCCTATCCTGTGACAACAAACACAGTGACAGGAACAATCACCCACAAACACACAGTGAAACCCAGGCTACCTAAGTATGATTCTCAATCAGAGACAACTAATGACACCTGCCTCTGATTGAGAACCATACTAGGCCGAAAACATAGAAATGCCCCAAAACATAGAAAAACAAACATAGACTGCCCACCCAACTCACGCCCTGACCATACTAAATAAATACAAAACAACAGAAATAGAGGTCAGAACGTGACACAGCCGTATTTAGCACTAACTGAAGTTTATTTAGTGCTTTATCCGGGTAGCCGGAAAGTAGAGCTTTGATAGATAGAATTATGGTTTTTGGTGGTAAATAGATGGCTATGAAAAATACAGATGAAAACTCTCTTGGTAGACAGTGTGGTCGATAGCTTATCATAAGGTACTCTACCTCAGGCGAGCAATACCTCAATACTTCTTTAATATTAGTTATCGCACACCAGCTGTTATTGACAAATAGACACACACCCCCAGCCCTCGTCTTCCCAAACGTAGCTGTTCTGTCCTGCCGATGCACGGAAAACCCAGCCAGCTGTATATGATCCATGTCGTAGGATAATATATGTGTTCTCCACACTCTCCACATCATTCCAATGTATGAGATACAGTACGGGATACAGTATGCAGCTGATACAGTACGCAGATCATACATTACGCAGATCATACAGTACGCAGATCATACAGTACACAGATCATACAGTATGCTGATGATACAGTACGCTAATGATACAGTATGCAGATGATACAGTACGCAGATGATACAGTATGCAGATGATACAGTACGCTAACATTTGACATTTGTTACACAGGCAGTACTGGTCAAACTGACTAGCCAGAAGAATGGAGAAGGCTACTGGACCGTAGGAAAACGGACCATTCTGATAAGTTACTGTCTCATTTGTTGAATTACCTCACTAACTTAGAGGAACTTAGAGGAACGGGCTAGACCGCCTTCAGGTTGTAGCTGTTGGAATGAAACCTCTCACTCTCATTCTCCATCACAATCCCTTTTACTGCTGAACCAAAACCAGATGAATTCACGCTCAAGGCCTGCATCCCAAACGAAACCCTATTCCTTACGTAGTTCACTATTGACAAGGGCCTGATCAAAAGAAGTCAACTATTTATTTTTCATGTATTTTCTTAGGGATCCCCATTAGCGGTTGTGAAAGCAGTGTAACGGTTGTCTGTGGTGGAAGAAGAGGAGGACCAATGCGCAGCTTGGAAAGTGTCCATATTGATTTAATTTATTACCATGAACACAAAAAAAAAAAAAAATAATGAGAGCGACAACGAGCGAAACGAAACAGTCCTGTCCGGTGAATACACAAAACACAGAACGGAAAATAGTCACCCACAAATCAAGGGTGAAAACAGGCTGCCTAAGTATGGTTCTCAATCAGGGACAACGATTGACAGCTGCCTCTGATTGAGAACCATACCAGGCCGTACACGAATCCCAAATCATAGAAAAATGAACATAGACTGCCCCTCCCAACTCACGCCCTGACCATACTAAAACAAAGGCAAAACAAAGGATCTAAGGTCAGAACGTGACAAGCAGCAGCTACTCTTCCTGGGATCCACACAGAACATGTATTATGAATGACATAATACAGAACATTAATACAGAACATTAATACAGAACATGTATTATGAATGACATAATACAGAACATTAATACAGAACATTAATACAGAACATGTATTATGAATGACATAATACAGAACATTAATACAGAACATTAACACAGAACATGTATTATGAATGCCCTAATACAGAACATTAATACAGAACATTAACACAGAACATGTATTATGAATGACATAATACAGAACATTAATACAGAACATTAACACAGAACATGTATTATGAATGACATAATACAGAACATTAATACAGAACATTAACACAGAACATGTGTTATGAATGACATAATACAGAACATTAATACAGAACATTAACACAGAACATGTATTATGAATGACATAATACAGAACATTAACACAGAACATTAACACGGAACATGTATTATGAATGACATAATACAGAACATTAATACAGAAAATTAATACAGAACATTAATACAGAACATTAACACAGAACATTAACACAGAACATTAATACAGAACATGTATTATGAATGACATAATACAGAACATTAATACAGAACATTAATACAGAACATTAATACAGAACATTAACACAGAACATTAATACAGAACGTTAACACAGAACATGTATTATGAATGACATAATACAGAACATTAATACAGAACATTAATACAGAACATTAACACAGAACATGTATTATGAATGACATAATACAGAACATTAATACAGAACATTAACACAGAACATTAATACAGAACATTAATACAGAACATTAACACAGAACATTAATACAGAACATTAATACAGAACAATAATACAGAACATTAACACAGAGCATGTATTATAAATGACATAATACAGAACATTAATACAGAACATTAATACAGAACATTAAAACAGAACATTAATACAGAACATGTATTATGAATGACATAATACAGAACATTAATAGATGAGAAAAGCTCAAGGACAGAACTACATAGATTTTAAAATGTGCACATTTTCCTACGTAGGAAATAGAGTGCCATTATGACCACAACCATGGACTTTGCATGTTTTAAGCTCTATGCAAATATCATTGGAATTTCTAAGGATGTGGGGCAGATATCCTGCCATGGATTTTCTTTAAAAAAAAATGTACATATGCAGAAAATAAAGTCCCAAATATTTGTATTTAGATTCAGTAAAGAAGGCAAATGAATATTTAGACGCTTGAAATTATTTGCAGACAAATTCAACTTTCAGAGTGGTGGAACTTGTTTTGTAAATCATGCTGACCTACTGTTAAAAATATTGTTCTGATATAAAGTGTTTTATTTACAGTACAAGGCAAAATTCGCATCCATTTCTAAACGGTGTTTCTCAGAGTATCTATCTAACTCACAATATTGGAAAACGAAGAAAACGTGTGTCCATCTAGGGTCATATCTCTTCAGAGTCTCTTAATACTGTTACAGTATAATCCGGAACCACCATTCCTTCACTTGAAACACAACAACAACGAAAACAACAGCCTTGAGTGAAAATACCCCATTACACAGAATAATGGGCTGTACCAGATTGGGCACCTGAGCGAAGTGTGTGTGTGTGTGTGTGTGTGTGTGTGTGTGTGTGTGTGTGTGTGTGTGTGTGTGTGTGTGTGTGTGTGTGTGTGTGTGTGTGTGTGTGTGTGTGTGTGTGTGTGAGAGAGAGAGAGAGAGTGTGTGTGTGTGTTCAGGTCAGAAGAGTAGGGTGATGTTTGACCTTTACCAGGTTAGTCCCATTACTCTAGGTAAGGAAGAGGACACTGGACCAGGTTAGTCCCATTACACTGGACGAGGTTAGTCCCATTACACTGGACCAGGTTAGTCCCATTACACTGGACCAGGTTAGTCCCATTACACTGGACCAGGTTAGTCCCATTACACTGGACCAGGTTAGTCCCAATACAATGGACCAGGTTAGTCCCATTACACTGGACCAGGTTAGTCCCATTACACTGGACCAGGTTAGTCCCATTACACTGGACCAGGTTAGTCCCATTACACTGGACCAGGTTAGTCCCATTACACTGGACCAGGTTAGTCCCATTACACTGGACCAGGTTAGTCCCATTACACTGGACCATATAGGCATAGCTAAACACTCTAGTGTTATTGGTGTGATTGCTTTGCCCAGTACGTTGATGTGTCTTCCTGTGTGTGGTACTGAGGCAGTACATTTGGTTATTTAAATCATGATAATAGTCATTTAAATAATGGGTCATATTTGTTCACATATTAAACCCAGCTGAGTAAGATAACGAGAAATAATTGAAAAACAGACATTTGAGATGTGCAAATTGACCTAAAACAAAACTCCGGAGAAACTCCATGTTATTTAAAACCCTTCCTTGCAGCAGCATTAATGTGGTGCATGGTGTATGTCAGTCATGTAAATTGAATTCTAAAATACATCAAAGCTCTATATAAATGTCTCTCTCTTGGTGTCACCCTATCTTAGAATCACTCCCCCCCATCTCCGGGGGCAACGCGCTTCTTTACATTTTCAAATCTGCATTTTTCATATAGATCTGTCTGCCTCTGGTTTTAATATCAGTGATGTTTCTCATGGCACCTTTTGTTTTATTATGCATTATGCATTTCTCTCTCTCTCTCCTTCTCTCTCTTTCTCTCTATTCTCTCCTTCTCTCTCTCTCTCTCTCTCTCTCTCTCTCTCTCTCTCTCTCTATTCTCTCCTTCTCTCTATTCTCTCCTTCTCTCTCTCTCTCTCTCTCTCTCTCTCTCTCTCTCTCGCTCTCTCTATTCTCTCCTTCTCTCTATTCTCTCCTTCTCTCTCTCTCTATTCTCTCCTTCTCTCTATTCTCTCCTTCTCTCTCTCTCTCTCTCATTCTCTCTATTCTCTCCTTCTCTCTCTCTCTCTCTCTCTCTCTCTCTCTCATTCTCTCTATTCTCTCTTTCTCTATCTCTCCTTCTCTCTATTCTCTCCTTCTCTCTCTCTCTCCTTCTTTCTATTCTCTCTCTCTCTCTCTCTCTCTCTCTCTCTCATTCTCTCTATTCTCTCCTTCTCTATCTCTCCTTCTCTCCATTCTCTCCTTCTCTCTCTCTCCTTCTTTCTATTCTCTCTCTCTCTCTCTCTCTCTCTCTCTCTCTCTCTCCTTCTCTCTATTCTCTCCTTCTCTCTCTCTCTCTCTCTCTCTCTCTCCTTCTCTCTATTCTCTCCTTATCTCTCTCTCTCTCCTTCTCTCCATTCTCTCCTTCTCTCTCTCTCTCTCTCTCTCTCTCTCTCTCCTTCTCTCTATTCTCTCCGCTCTCTCTCTCTCTCTCTCTCCTTCTCTCTATTCTCTCCTTATCTCTATCTCTCTCCTTCTCTCTCTCTCCTTCTCTCTCTCCTTCTCTCTCTCTCTTCATCTTTTGCTTCATCTCTCTCTCCCTCTCTCTCTTCATCTCTCTCTCTCTCTCTTCTTAATTTCTTTCTCTCTTCTTCATCCCCCTCTCTCTCTCTCTTCTTCATCTCTTTCTCTCTTCATCATCGCTCTCTCTCTCACTCTCACCACCCCTCTCTCTCTCTCTCTCTCTCGCTCCTTCTCTCTATTCTCTCCTCTCTCTCTCTCTCTCTCTCTCTCTCTCTCCTTCTCTCTATTCTCTCCTTATCTCTCTCTCTCTCCTTCTCTCTCTCTCCTTCTCTCTCTCTCTCTCTCTCTTCATCTTTTGCTTCATCTCTCTCCCTCTCTCTCTTCATCTCTCTCTCTCTCTCTTCTTCATTTCTTTCTCTCTTCTTCATCCCCCCTCTCTCTCTCTCTTTCCATCTTTTGCTTCATCTCTCTCTCTCTCTCTCTCTCTCTCTCTCTCTCTCTCTCTTCATCTCTCTCTCTCTTCTTCATCTCTTTCTCTCTTCTTCATCTCTCTCTCTTTCTCTTATTCCTCCTCTCTCTCTCTCTCTTTCCATCTTTTGCTTTATCTCTATCTCTCTCTCTCTCTTTCTTCATCTCTCTCTCTCTCTTCTTCATCTCTTTCTCTCTTCATCATCGCTCTCTCTCTCACTCTCACCCCCCCCCCTCTCTCTCTCTCTCTCTCTTTCTCCATCTCTCTCTCTCTCTCCATCTCTCTCTTACGCTCTCACTTTCTTCATCTCTCTCTCTCTCTCTTCTTCATCTCTCTCTCTTCATCTCTCTCTCTCTCTCTCTTTCTTCATCTCTCTCTCTCATCCTGTCTAATCCCTATCCCCCACACCAGGTTTATGAGTCTCTCTGTTTTATCAGGGGGTGGGAGATTTATCATTTCAATCTCATTTCAATAAATAAAATAATCTCTCTTCTCCTGTATGTGACAGCAGCTAATGGTATTTTGTCATCGAGGTGAAGAGAAACTTTGCAGATGTACAATGCACTTGCTCAAATGCTAGGCATAATGTAGCCGTTAGTAAACAAAAGCATTGGAAGTTTGGTCTGCTGGGTTCTTGTTAGATCGTAAAGCATTTATATGTATCAAGTCAAAAACTGTCGAAGAGCATTCCTATTAAAAAAGCACAGTGTGGTGAGTGACATGGTAGCTGTTCAATAACAGTGTGAACAGCCCAGTCCACCTGGCCGTGCTGCTGCTCCAGTTTCAACTGACCTGAGCCCTAGGACCATGCCCCGGGACTGCCTGACATGATGACTCCTTGCTGTCCCCAATCCACCTGGCCGTGCTGCTGCTCCAGTTTCAACTGTTCTGCCTTATTGTTATTGGACCATGCTGGTAATTTATGAACATTTGAACATCTTGGCCGTGTTCTGTTAGAATCTCCACCCGGCACAGCCAGAAGAGGACTGGCCACCCCACATAGCCTGGTTCCTCTCTAGGTTTCTTCCTAGGTTTTGGCCTTTCTAGGGAGTTTTTCCTAGCCACCGTGCTTCTACACCTGCATTGCTTGCTGTTTGGGGTTTTAGGCTGGGTTTCTGTACAGCACTTGGAGATATCAGCTGATGTACGAAGGGCTATATAAATACATTTGAATTGAACAGATCAAGTCGGTATGAACAGTGAATATGCTTTTATGCTAACATGCTACAGGCATAGCATAGGCCTACATTTATAAGCTACAACTATTTACTGTAAGTGGTCAAAGGTTAAACACAGGAGTTTGTGACCCAGTTATTAATTAATGAATTGAATAATTTTTATTACATTTGGTTTGGCCCTATGCCAAAAAACGAACCTCCTCTTGTACTTCAGTCACATCTACACCTGTATGCTTTTATTTATCCTCCAAGATATGCTCTTAAAACGCAAGGACTGTCAGTTCTCTTCTCACACAGTCGAATGTAGAACAGAACAGAACAAGATCAGCCATCAAAACCACCAACCGTTTTATTTTAATTGCTTTCTCCCTTTATTCCTTCCCTCCTTTCATTCCCTCCACCTTTCTTAGTTTTTTTTTTTACCTCCAGAAGCAAATCAAGAGAAAAGGCAAAAGGAGTGACAGGAAAACAATTGTGTTTCAAATTGATCTCCCAGGAGAATATGTCCTTAACCTGACATCCCTCTCTCTCTTTCTCCCTCTTCACATGGCAGAGGGAATGAAAAAGAGGGATGAATGTAGGGAGAGAAAGGAGGAGAGGGATAGAGAGAGATAAAGATAGAGTGAGCGATAGAGGAAGTGATAGAGGGAGGTAGGAAGAGAGAGAAACAGGAAGAGAAAGACAGGGAGAGAGGGAGCGCGAGAGAGAGAGAGAGGTTGAGAGAGAGAGAGAGAGAGAGAGAGAGAGAGAGAGACCATCCCAGTCCCTCTCCTCATCCTTTTGAATATATGTTTTCTGTTTATCATTAGCTGACTGGGTGCTTCATCACTCGGTGAAAATCCCTATCTGCTGAACATAAGGCAGGCAGACAGCAGGGAATCAATCTTTTGTGCTTGGCCAGATAAACACAGGACACAATCAGAGAGGGGAGAGAAGAGAGAGGGAAGACAGAGAGAGCAGAGGAGGAGAAGAGGGGAGCGAAGGAGGGAGGGACGGAGCAGGCAGGCCTTGAGGATCGGAAAGGGGGTACGGTGGGAAGAAGGGACTTGCGGTCGCCGACGGTGATGGATGACGGAAGTGAAAGTGTCAAGATGGCATTATGCAAATGAGGGAAGCATCCGAGCATCGCCCCGGTGATTATAGAGATGGGGAGGAGCAGCCTGTGGTCCCCTTGGCATCACCATTAGGAGATAGGGGAAGGGAAGCCATCATGGCTGGCTGTTCTGTTGTTGAGGGAGAGAGAGAGGGAGAGAGAGAGAGAGAGGGAGAGAGGAGGGAAGAGAGGGGGAGAGAAGAAGAGAGAGAGAGAAAGGGACGGGGAAAGGGAGAGAGAGAGATACAGAGCTGTCTTGAGGAGGAGAAAAATAAAGTAGGAGGACAGTGGGAGAGAAGAGGGGAGGAAAGGATGTCTGAAGTCTGAATAACATTCCCTCCCTCCCCTTCTTCCAAAAAAAGGAGACAAGGTCTAGAAGGACAATGAGAGCTACCCATGTAATTTATTATACTCTTTAGGAGGGGGGTTGGATTGAGGACAGTGACTGGGTGGAATGATAGAGACAGAGCATTGACATAACAAGGGGGTTGGATTGAGGACAGTGACTGGGTGGAATGATAGAGACAGAGCATTGACATAACAAGGGGGTTGGATTGAGGACAGTGACTGGGTGGAATGATAGAGACAGAGCATTGACATAACAAGGATAAATAATTAACTTCAAATAGTTAATAAACTAGTGAGGGATCAAAACTGTTGCTCTTGTGTTTCCAACAAATCAAAACTGCCAGTATAATCAGTACGATTCTTCCACAACAATGCGACCACAGAGTGTGACAACATCCACCCCTGTTCTGTCTGTATACAGACATTCAGACTCACATCCACCCCTGGGCCAGTCCCTGTAGAACCATGAGGGTTGTAGTGAGCGGAAGACCCTAGGGCCCAGTCATTGTAGAACCATGAGGGTTGTAGTGAGCGGAAGACCCTAGGGCCAGTCCCTGTAGAACCATGAGGGTTGTAGTGGGCGGAAGACCCTAGGGCCCAGTCATTGTATAAACGTGAGGGTTGTAGTGAGCGGAAGACCCTAGGGCCAAGTCAATGTATAAACGTGAGGGTTGTAGTGAGCGGAAGACCCTAGGGCCCAGTCAATGTATAAACGTGAGGGTTGTAGTGAGCGGAAGACCCTAGGGCCAAGTCAATGTATAAACGTGAGGGTTGTAGTGAGCGGAAGACCCTAGGGCCCAGTCAATGTATAAACGTGAGGGTTGTAGTGAGCGGAAGACCCCAGGGCCCAGTCATTGTATAAACGTGAGGGTTGTAGTGAGCGGAAGACATGGAGACATGGAGACATGGAGACATGGAGACATTAATATATGGAGACATGGAGACATGGAGACATGAAGAACATTTTGACATGAATATATGGAGACATGAAGACATGGAGACATGGAGACATGAAGACATTAATATATGGAGACCTGGAGACATGGAGACATGAAGAACATTTTGACATGAATGTATGGAGACATGAATATATGGAGACATGGAGACATGAAGACATGGAGACATGGAGACATGAATATATGGAGACATGGTAATATGGAGGCATGGAGACATGAATATATGGAGATATGGAGACATGAAGAACATTTAGACATGAATATATGGAGACATGGAGACATGGAGACATGGAGACATGAATATATGGAGACATGGAGACGTGGTGATATGGAGACATGGAGACATGAAGACATGGAGACATGGAGACATGAAGACATGAATATATGGAGACATGAAGACATGGAGACAAGGAGACATGGAGACATGGAGACATGGAGACATGAAGACATGAATATATGGAGACATGGTGATATAGAGACATGGAGACATGAAGACATGGAGACATGGAGACATGAAGACATGAATATATGGAGACATGGTGATATGGAGACAAGGAGACATGGAGACATGAAGACATAAATATATGGATTCATGGAGACATCGTGACATGGAGACATGGAGACATGGATTCATGGAGACATGGAGACATCGTGACATGGAGACATGGAGACATGGTGATATGGAGACATGGAGACATGGAGACATGAAGACATGGAGACATGGAGACATGGAGACATGAAGACATGGAGACATGGTGATATGGAGACATTTAGACATGGATTTATGGAGACATGGAGACATGGAGACATGAAGACATGGAGACATGGTGAAATGGAGACATTTAGACATGGATTCATGGAGACATTGAGACATGGAGACATGAAGACATGGAGACATGGTGATATGGAGACATTTAGACATGGATTCATGGAGACATGGAGACATTGTGACATGGAGACATGGAGACATGGATTCATGGAGACATGGAGACATCGTGACATGGAAACATGGAGACATGGATTCATGGAGACATGGAGACATCGTGACATGGAGACATGGAGACATGGTGATATGGAGACATGGAGACATGGAGACATGAAGACATGGAGACATGGAGACATGGAGACATGGAGACATGAAGACATGGAGACATGGTGATATGGAGACATTTAGACATGGATTTATGGAGACATGGAGACATGGAGACATGAAGACATGGAGACATGGTGATATGGAGACATTTAGACATGGATTCATGGAGACATGGAGACATGGAGACATGAAGACATGGAGACATGGTGATATGGAGACATTTAGACATGGATTCATGGAGACATGGAGACATCGTGACATGGAGACATGGAGACATGGATTCATGGAGACATGGAGACATCGTGACATGGAGACATGGAGACATGGTGATATGGAGACATGGTGATATGGAGACATGGTGATATGGAGACATGGAGACATCGTGACATGGAGACATCGAGACATGGAGACATGGTGATATGGAGACATGGTGATATGGAGACATGGTGACATGGAGACATGGAGACATGAAGACATGGAGACATGGCTCTGTGTGTGTGTGTGTGTGTGTGTGTGTGTGTGTGTGTGTGTGTGTGTGTGTGTGTGTGTGCGTGTGTGTGTGTGTGTGTGCGTGCGTGTGTGTTCATGTGTGTGCGTGCATTAACTCACAAATCATATTTTCATTGTTTGTATTTCCAGACGTAATGTTCTCCTACCCCGTCTCTCTAAACTGAAATTTATTGTTGCCGATAATTACATCTTAATAGGATTTAATTTTTACAATAACAGTAGTTCCTCCACACAAACGTTACCCTCCTATGGTTTGATACCGTTCCATTTATTCTATTCCAGTCATTACAATGAGCACATCCTCCTATATCTCCTCCCACCAGCCACCACTGTAGTTCACTACTTTTTACCAGAGTCATATTCAGGCTTTTCAGATGCGTCACAAGGATTGTGCTCTCTCCTGTTCTATTCCCAAAGACATCAGACAGTCACTGGACTGCCTGCCTGTCCTGTCCCATCCTCCACCTCTGACTCAAATGTGGCACTGTCCTCTCCATCACAACCTACAGACAATAGAAGCACTTCGCCCCGCTCCGCCTGATTGGATCCATTTGCATCGGACACCTCCTCTGCATACTGATTGATGGGTTTAATCAGCGAATCAGGAGGAGCGCTCACACATCAATCTCTGTCACTCTTATACCTTTCTTTACTGCTAGTGCTCTGCTAGGGCTCATCAAGAGAAAGACAAGAGAGGGATGGGGAGAAGAGAGGAGAGGAGGGGAAGAGAGTAGAGGGGAAGGGAGGAGAGGGGAGGAGGGGCAGAGAGAGGGAGGAAAGGAAAGGAGAGGAGAGGAGTGGAAGAGAGGAGAGGGGAAGGGAAAGGAGAGGAGAGGAGGGGAAGAGAGGAGAGGGGAAGGGAGGAGGGGGGCAGAGAGCAGAGGGGAGGGGCACAGAGGGGAGGGATGGGGAGGGGAGGAGAGGGGAGGAGGGGCAGAGAGGGGGAGGAAAGGAAAGGAGAGGAGAAGGGAGGGGAGGAGTTGAGGAGAGGAGAGCAGTTGAGGAAAGGAGAGTTCTCAGGTTGGTTTCATTCCCTAGCTGGTCTCTGTAGTGGTATCCAGTATCAGCAAGTAAAACAGAAATCAGGCCTGACCCACAGCCGATGGATGACATGGGGTTAGAACAGAGGAGAGAGGGAGAGATGACATGCAGTATAGACTTGAGGGAAACATGTTCTTTCATTTGATTTGGCCAAACTCCTTCATAGATATAGTTGGGTCTGTCAATCAAAAACACTCCAAAATGTGATAATATTTTACGTACGAGGTAGATAATATACAATTAATATAGACATTACTTTGGCGTTTTGTTTAGTGACAAAAGCATTGTCACAAATGGACATTTTGTTATTGAAGACTAATCAGGAATCTCTCCATTTGTCTCCAGATGGTTTCTCTGTCTGTTGTTTCACATTCACAGAACAGGTGTAACAGTTGAACCCCCGTTTCCTCTTCGTTTTCTCATCTCGGTGTATTGGTGACACTGCGTTGATTGTGTTGATTGAGGTCTTGTTGTGCTCTTGTGTGTTTGTGTGTTTATATATAGAATGTGCTAATTAAGTTGCACCCCATAACGTAAGTTGCATCCCCTCCTCCCTCCTCTCCCCTCCCCCTCCTCCCTCTACCTCCCCCACCTTCTCCCACCTCCCCCTCCCCCCCCCCCCTTCCCCACCTTCTCCCACCTCCCCCTCCTCCCCTCTACCTCCCCCACCTTCTCCCACCTCCCCCTCCTCCCTCTACCTCCCCCACCTTCTCCCACCTCCCCCTCCTCCCCCCACCTCTCCTACCTTCTCCCACCTCCCCCTCCTCCCCTCTACCTCCCCCACCTTCTCCCTCCTCCCTCTACCTCCCCCACCTTCTCCCTCCTCCCTCTACCTCCCCCACCTTCTCCCTCCTCCCCCTCCTCCCCCCACCTCTCCTACCTTCTCCCTCCTCCCTCTACCTCCCCCACCTTCTCCCTCCTCCCTCTACCTCCCCTACCTTCTCCCACCTCCCCCTCCTCCCCCCACCTCTCCTACCTTCTCCCACCTCCCCCTCCTCCCCCTCCTCCCCCCACCTCTCCTACCTTCTCCCACCTCCCCCTCCTCCCCCCACCTCTCCTACCTTCTCCCACCTCCCCCTCCTCCCCCCACCTCTCCTACCTTCTCCCACCTCCCCCTCCTCCCCCCACCTCTCCTACCTTCTCCCACCTCCCCCTCCTCCCCCCACCTCTCCTACCTTCTCCCACCTCCCCCTCCTCCCCCCACCTCTCCTACCTTCTCCCACCTCCCCCTCCTCCCCCCACCTCTCCTACCTTCTCCCACCTCCCCCTCCTCCCCCCACCTCTCCTACTTTCTCCCACCTCCCACTCTTCCCCCCACCCCTCCTCCTTCCATGTCAAAATGCATCTCTAACAGTTTGTCTGACAGAAGCCTCAGATTCTTTCTCACCTACTAATTACTGATAATTAAATTAAAAGCAAGCGGTCATAAAGAGAGGGAAAAAGTTGTTTAATGTGATAAAAATAACATGTAATCGCTGATTTTACATGAGATTATACATTCCACAAAACATTCTAAATACACTTTAGAGCTCGATTCAATCTGTATGGAATAATTTCCACCCTACAGCGCGATTGGAATTGAAGGCAATGTTTTTCGCTTTCGCTGAGTCCGCATTCACTCTCTCACACTGCATATATCGGCTCTGTTGGGAAATCACCTTTAAATTTCACCTGTGTAATTTAATCACCAGGATGGGATATGATATATTCTATATGAATAGCTACGATAAAGCTTCAGAACGTTACAAAGTGTTCTGAGTTGAAACAGCATTACCTTTAAACTGACAAAGACAAACAGGGACAACCTTTCGGGACAGAAACAAGCAAAACACACAATAAACAAGCTTCACCGTGAGAACATGAGGTAATGCAAAACAGATTCATTCAGTAAAACTTCACACGGAACCTGTAAACAGTGGATTTACTGTAACCTTCTGGATTTTATCGTTCACTTATGTTTTTTTATCGCTTTAAAATCACTTCCTCCATCAACGTATGGCCTGACAGAAAAGGAGCTCAGATCTGTTGTAAAGTATTCCACTAAAATGTTGTAGAGAGAGGGAGAGAAAGAGAGAAAAAGAGAGAGAGTGAGAGAGAGAGAGTGAGAGAGAGAGAGAAAGAAAGAGAGAGAGAGAGAAAGAGAGAGAGAGAGAATGAGAGAGAGAGAGAGAGAGAGAGAGAGAGAATGAGAGAGAGAGAGAATGAGAGAGAGAGAGAGAGAGAGAGAGAGAGAGAAAGAAAGAGAGAGAGAGAGAGAGAGAGAGAGAGAGTGAGAGAGAGAGAGAAATAAAGAGAGAGAGAGAGAATGAGAGAGAGAGAGAGAGAGAGAGAGAGAGAGAGAGAAAGAAAGAGAGAGAGAGAGAATGAGAGAGAGAGAGAGAGAGAGAGAGAAAGAAAGAGAGAGGGAGAGAAAGAGAGAGAGAGAGAATGAGAGAGGGAGAGAGAGAGAGAGAGAGAGAGAGAGAGAGAGAGAGAGAGAGAGAGAGGGGAAAGTTTAATACCTCCACATCTCTTAATGACAGCACTAGTGATTAGAGCGACTGCATTTTCTGTAGCCGCGAGTCAGAGGAAAACAAATATATGCCGCTCGATATAGAAACCTTATTAGATGTCGAGTCCCTGAACAATTAAAGTGTTTCTACCAGAGATTCTGACTGAACTGTCCAATGGGAAGCCATCGTTCACCGTGCCTTTCGGTAGTCTGGACTTTAGTGGTGGTCCGTTCCAGATCTGTTTTGTGTTTCTTCCTCTCGTTTAGCTGGGACCTCTCTGAAACAAACACATTGTCTGGTTTAGTAATCTCTCTGAAACAAACACATTGTCTGGTTTAGTAATCTCTCTGAAACAAACACATTGTCTGGTTTAGTAATCTCTCTGAAACAAACACATTGTCTGGTTTACCTGTAATCTCTCTGAAACAAACACATTGTCTGGTTTAGTAATCTCTCTGAAACAAACACATTGTCTGTCTGGTTTAGTAATCTCTCTGAAACATACACATTGTCTGGTTTAGTAATCTCTCTGAAACATACACACTGTCTGGTTTAGTAATCTCTCTGAAACAAACACATTGTCTGGTTTACCTGTAATCTCTCTGAAACAAACACATTGTCCGGTTTAGTAATCTCTCTGAAACAAACACATTGTCTGTCTGGTTTAGTAATCTCTCTGAAACAAACACATTGTCTGGTTTAGTAATCTCTCTGAAACAAACACATTGAATGGTTTAGTAATCTCTCTGAAACACACACATTGAATGGTTTAGTAATCTCTCTGAAACACACACATTGTCTGGTTTAGCTGTGATCTCTCTGAAACAAACACATTGTCTGGTTTAGCTGGGACCTCTCTGAAACAAACACATTGTCTGGTTTAGTAATCTCTCTGAAACAAACACATTGTCTGGTTTAGTAATCTCTCTGAAACAAACACATTGTCTGGTTTAGTAATCTCTCTGAAACAAACACATTGTCTGGTTTAGTAATCTCTCTGAAACAAACACATTGTCTGGTTTAGTAATCTCTCTGAAACACACACATTGAATGGTTTAGTAATCTCTCTGAAGCACACACATTGTCTGGTTTAGCTGTGATCTCTCTGAAACACACACATTGTCTGGTTTACCTGTGACCTCTCTGAAACAAAAACAGTGTCTGGTTTAGTAATCTCTCTGAAACACACACATTGAATGGTTTAGTAATCTCTCTGAAACATACACATTGTCTGGTTTAGTAACCTCTCTGAAACACACACATTGAATGGTTTAGTAATCTCACTGAAGCACACACATTGTCTGGTTTAGCTGTGATCTCTCTGAAACAAACACATTGTCTGGTTTACCTGTAATCTCTCTGAAACAAACACATTGTCTGGTTTAGTAACCTCTCTGAAACAAACACATTGTCTGGTTTAGTAATCTCTCTGAAACATACACATTGTCTGGTTTAGCTGTGATCTCTCTGAAACAAACACATTGTCTGGTTTAGCAATCTCTCTGAAACACACACATTGTCTGGTTTAGTAATCTCTCTTAAACAAACACATTGTCTGGTTTAGTAATCTCTCTGAAACAAACACATTGTCTGGTTTAGTAAACTCTCTTAAACAAACACATTGTCTGGTTTAGCTGTGACCTCTCTGAAGCAAACACATTGTCTGGATTACCCGTGCCCTCGCTGAAACAAACACATTGTCTGGTTTAGTAATCTCTCTGAAACAAACACATTGTCTGGTTTAGTAATCTCTCTGAAACCAACACATTGTCTGGTTTATCTGTGATCTCTCTGAAACAATCACGTTGTCTGTCTGGTTTAGTAATCTCTCTGAAACAAACACATTGTCTGGTTTAGTAATCTCTCTGAAACATACACATTGTCTGGTTTAGCTGTGATCTCTCTGAAACAAACACATTGTCTGGTTTATCTGTGATCTCTCTGAAACAATCACGTTGTCTGTCTGGTTTAGTAATCTCTCTGAAACAAACACATTGTCTGGTTTAGTAAACTCTCTTAAACAAACACATTGTCTGGTTAAGCTGTGATCTCTCTGAAACAAACACATTGTCCGGTTTAGTAATCTCTCTGAAACAAACACATTGTCTGTCTGGTTTAGTAATCTCTCTGAAACAAACACATTGTCTGGTTTAGCTGTGATCTCTCTGAAACACACACTGTCTGGTTTAGTAATCTCTCTGAAACAAACACATTGTCTGGTTTAGTAAACTCTCTTAAACAAACACATTGTCTGGTTAAGCTGTGATCTCTCTGAAACAAACACGTTGTCCGGTTTAGTAATCTCTCTGAAACAAACACATTGTCTGTCTGGTTTAGTAATCTCTCTGAAACAAACACATTGTCTGGTTTAGCTGTGATCTCTCTGAAACACACACTGTCTGGTTTAGTAATCTCTCTGAAACAAACACATTGTCTGGTTTAGTAATCTCTCTGAAACAAACACATTGTCTGGTTTACCTGTGACCTCTCTGAAACAAACACATTGTCTGGTTTAGCTGTGATCTCTCTGAAACAAACACATTGTCTGGTTTAGTAATCTCTCTGAAACAAACACATTGTCTGGTTTAGTAACTTCTCTGAAACAAACACATTGTCTGGTTTAGTAATCTCTCTGAAACAAACACATTGTCTGGTTTACCTGTGACCTCTCTGAAACAAACACATTGTCTGGTTTAGCTGTGATCTCTCTGAAACAAACACATTGTCTGGTTTAGTAATCTCTCTGAAACAAACACATTGTCTGGTTTAGTAACTTCTCTGAAACAAACACATTGTCTGGTTTAGTAACCTCTCTGAAACAAACACATTGTCTGGGTTAATAATCTCTCTGAAACAAACACATTGTCTGGTTTAGTAATCTCTCTGAAACATACACATTGTCTGGTTTAGCTGTGATCTCTCTGAAACAAACACATTGTCTGGTTTAGCAATCTCTCTGAAACATACACATTGTCTGGTTTAGTAATCTCTCTGAAACAAACACATTGTCTGGTTTAGTAAACTCTCTTAAACAAACACATTGTCTGGTTTAGCTGTGATCTCTCTGAAACAAACACATTGTCTGGTTTACCTGTAATCTCTCTGAAACAAACACATTGTCTGGTTTAGCTGGGACCTCTCTGAAACAAACACATTGTCTGGATTACCCGTGCCCTCGCTGAAACAAACACATTGTCTGGTTTAGTAATCTCTCTGAAACCAACACATTGTCTGGTTTATCTGTGATCTCTCTGAAACAATCACGTTGTCTGTCTGGTTTAGTAATCTCTCTGAAACCAACACATTGTCTGGTTTATCTGTGATCTCTCTGAAACAATCACGTTGTCTGTCTGGTTTAGTAATCTCTCTGAAACACACACATTGTCTGGTTTAGTAATCTCTCTGAAACAAACACATTGTCTGGTTTATCTGTGATCTCTCTGAAACAATCACGTTGTCTGTCTGGTTTAGTAATCTCTCTGAAACAAACACATTGTCTGGTTTAGCAATCTCTCTGAAACAAACACATTGTCTGGTTTAGTAAACTCTCTTAAACAAACACATTGTCTGGTTAAGCTGTGATCTCTCTGAAACAAACACATTGTCCGGTTTAGTAATCTCTCTGAAACAAACACATTGTCTGTCTGGTTTAGTAATCTCTCTGAAACAAACACATTGTCTGGTTTAGTAATCTCTCTGAAACAAACACATTGTCTGGTTTAGCTGTGATCTCTCTGAAACAAACACATTGTCTGGTTTAGCAATCTCTCTGAAACATACACATTGTCTGGTTTAGTAATCTCTCTGAAACAAACACATTGTCTGGTTTAGTAAACTCTCTTAAACAAACACATTGTCTGGTTAAGCTGTGATCTCTCTGAAACACACATTGTCCGGTTTAGTAATCTCTCTGAAACAAACACATTGTCTGTCTGGTTTAGTAATCTCTCTCAAACTAACACATTGTCTGGTTTAGCTGTGATCTCTCTGAAACACACACTGTCTTGTTTAGTAATCTATCTGAAACACACACATTGTCTGGTTTAGTAATCTCTCTGAAACAAACACATTGTCTGGTTCAGTAACTTCTCTGAAACAAACACATTGTCTGGTTTAGTAATCTCTCTGAAACAAACACATTGTCTGTCTGGTTTAGTAATCTCTCTGAAACAAACACATTGTCTGGTTTAGTAATCTCTCTGAAACAAACACATTGTCTGGTTTAGTAATCTCTCTGAAACAAACACATTGTCTGGTTTAGTAATCTCTCTGAAACAAACACATTGTCTGGATTAGTTACCTCTCTGAAACACATACATTGTCTGGTTTACCTGTGAACTCTCTGAAACAAACACATTGTCTGGTTTACCTGTGACCTCTCTGAAACAAATACATTGTCTGGTTTAGCTGTGATCTCTCTGAAACAAACACGTTGTCCGGTTTAGTAATCTCTCTGAAACAAACACATTGTCTGTCTGGTTTAGTAATCTCTCTGAAACAAACACATTGTCTGGTTTAGTAATCTCTCTGAAACAAACACATTGTATGGTTTACCTGTGACCTCTCTGAAACAAACACAGTGTCTGGTTTAGTAATCTCTCTGAAACACACACATTGAATGGTTTAGTAATCTCTCTGAAACAAACACATTGTCTGGTTTAGCTGTGATCTCTCTGAAACAAACACGTTGTCCGGTTTAGTAATCTCTCTGAAACAAACACATTGTCTGTCTGGTTTAGTAATCTCTCTGAAACAAACACATTGTCTGGTTTAGTAATCTCTCTGAAACAAACACATTGTATGGTTTACCTGTGACCTCTCTGAAACAAACACAGTGTCTGGTTTAGTAATCTCTCTGAAACACACACATTGAATGGTTTAGTAATCTCTCTGAAACAAACACATTGTCTGGTTTAGCTGTGATCTCTCTGAAACAAACACATTGTCTGGTTTAGTAATCTCTCTGAAACAAACACATTGTCTGTCTGGTTTAGTAATCTCTCAGAAACAAACACATTGTCTGGTTTAGTAATCTCTCTGAAACCAACACATTGTCTGTCTGGTTTAGTAATCTCTCTGAAACAAACTCATTGTCTGGTTTAGTAATCTCTCTGAAACAAACACATTGTCTGGTTTAGTAATCTCTCCGAAACAAACACATTGTCTGGTTTAGTAATCTCTCTGAAACAAACACATTGTCTGGTTTAGTAATCTCTCTGAAACATACACATTGTCTGGTTTACCTGTAATCTCTCTGAAACAAACACATTGTCTGGTTTAGTAATCTCTCTGAAACAAACACATTGTCTGGTTTACCTGTAATCTCTCTGAAACAAACACATTGTCTGTCTGGTTTAGTAATCTCTCTGAAACAAACACATTGTCTGGTTTAGTAATCTCTCTGAAACAAACACATTGTCTGGTTTACCTGTAATCTCTCTGAAACAAACACATTGTCTGGTTTAGTAATCTCTCTGAAACAAACACATTGTCTGGTTTACTAATCTCTCTTTAAACCAACACATTGTCTGTCTGGTTTAGTAATCTCTCTGAAACAAACTCATTGTCTGGTTTAGCAATCTCTCTGAAACAAACACATTGTCTGGTTTAGTAATCTCTCTGAAACAAACACATTGTCTGGTTTAGTAATCTCTCTGAAACACACACATTGTTTGGTTTACCTGTGACCTCTCTGAAACACACACATTGTCTGGTTTACCTGTGACCTCTCTGAAACAAACACATTGTCTGGTTTACCTGTAATCTCTCTGAAACAAACACATTGTCTGGTTTAGCTGGGACCTCTCTGAAACAAACACATTGTCTGGATTACCCGTGCCCTCTCTGAAACAAACACATTGTCTGGTTTAGTAATCTCTCTGAAACCAACACATTGTCTGGTTTATCTGTGATCTCTCTGAAACAATCACGTTGTCTGTCTGGTTTAGTAATCTCTCTGAAACAAACACATTGTCTGGTTTAGTAATCTCTCTGAAACATACACATTGTCTGGTTTAGCTGTGATCTCTCTGAAACAAACACATTGTCTGGTTTAGCAATCTCTCTGAAACATACACATTGTCTGGTTTAGTAATCTCTCTGAAACAAACACATTGTCTGGTTTAGTAATCTCTCAGAAACAAACACATTGTCTGGTTTACCTGTGACCTCTCTGAAACAAACACATTGTCTGGTTTAGCTGTGATCTCTCTGAAACAAACACATTGTCCGGTTTAGTAATCTGTCTGAAACAAACACATTGTCTGTCTGGTTTAGCAATCTCTCTGAAACAAACACATTGTCTGGTTTAGTAATCTCTCTGAAACAAACACATTGTCTGGTTTAGTAATCTCTCTGAAACAAACACATTGTCTGGTTTACCTGTGACCTCTCTGAAACAAACACATTGTCTGGTTTAGTAATCTCTCTGAAACAAACACATTGTCTGGTTTAGTAACTTCTCTGAAACAAACACATTGTCTGGTTTAGTAATCTCTCAGAAACAAACACATTGTCTGGTTTAGTAACTTCTCTGAAACAAACACATTGTCTGGTTTAGTAATCTCTCTGAAACAAACACATTGTCTGGTTTACCTGTGACCTCTCTGAAACAAACACATTGTCTGGTTTAGTAATCTCTCAGAAACAAACACATTGTCTGGTTTAGTAACTTCTCTGAAACAAACACATTGTCTGGTTTAGTAATCTCTCTGAAACAAACACATTGTCTGTCTGGTTTAGTAATCTCTCTGAAACAAACACATTGTCTGGATTAGTTACCTCTCTGAAACACATACATTGTCTGGTTTACCTGTGACCTCTCTGAAACAAATACATTGTCTGGTTTAGCTGTGATCTCTCTGAAACAAACACATTGTCTGGTTTAGTAATCTCTCTGAAACAAACACATTGTCTGTCTGGTTTAGTAATCTCTCTCAAACAAACACATTGTCTGGTTTAGTAATCTCTCTGAAACAAACACATTGTCTGGTTTACCTGTGACCTCTCTGAAACAAACACAGTGTCTGGTTTAGTAATCTCTCTGAAACACACACATTGAATGGTTTAGTAATCTCTCTGATACAAACACATTGTCTGGTTTAGCTGTGATCTCTCTGAAACAAACACATTGTCTGGTTTAGTAATCTCTCTGAAACAAACACATTGTCTGGTTTAGTAATCTCTCTGAAACAAACACATTGTCTGGTTTAGTAATCTCTCTGAAACAAACACATTGTCTGGTTTAGCTGTGATCTCTCTGAAACAAACACATTGTCCGGTTTAGTAATCTCTCTGAAACAAACACATTGTCTGGTTTACCTGTGACCTCTCTGAAACAAACACATTGTCTGGTTTAGTAACTTCTCTGAAACAAACACATTGTCTGGTTTAGTAATCTCTCTGAAACAAACACATTGTCTGTCTGGTTTAGTAATCTCTCTGAAACAATCACATTGTCTGTCTGGTTTAGTAATCTCTCTGAAACAAACACATTGTCTGGTTTAGTAATCTCTCTGAAACAAACACATTGTCTGGTTTAGTAATCTCTCTGAAACAAACACATTGTCTGGTTTAGTAATCTCTCTGAAACAAACACATTGTCTGGATTAGTTACCTCTCTGAAACACATACATTGTCTGGTTTACCTGTGACCTCTCTGAAACAAATACATTGTCTGGTTTAGCTGTGATCTCTCTGAAACAAACACATTGTCTGGTTTAGTAATCTCTCTGAAACAAACACATTGTCTGTCTGGTTTAGTAATCTCTCTCAAACAAACACATTGTCTGGTTTAGTAATCTCTCTGAAACAAACACATTGTCTGGTTTACCTGTGACCTCTCTGAAACAAACACAGTGTCTGGTTTAGTAATCTCTCTGAAACACACACATTGAATGGTTTAGTAATCTCTCTGATACAAACACATTGTCTGGTTTAGCTGTGATCTCTCTGAAACAAACACATTGTCTGGTTTAGTAATCTCTCTGAAACAAACACATTGTCTGGTTTAGTAATCTCTCTGAAACAAACACATTGTCTGGTTTACCTGTGACCTCTCTGAAACAAACACATTGTCTGGATTAGTTACCTCTCTGAAACACATACATTGTCTGGTTTACCTGTGAACTCTCTGAAACAAACACATTGTCTGGTTTACCTGTGACCTCTCTGAAACAAATACATTGTCTGGTTTAGCTGTGATCTCTCTGAAACAAACACGTTGTCCGGTTTAGTAATCTCTCTGAAACAAACACATTGTCTGTCTGGTTTAGTAATCTCTCTGAAACAAACACATTGTCTGGTTTAGTAATCTCTCTGAAACAAACACATTGTATGGTTTACCTGTGACCTCTCTGAAACAAACACAGTGTCTGGTTTAGTAATCTCTCTGAAACACACACATTGAATGGTTTAGTAATCTCTCTGAAACAAACACATTGTCTGGTTTAGCTGTGATCTCTCTGAAACAAACACGTTGTCCGGTTTAGTAATCTCTCTGAAACAAACACATTGTCTGTCTGGTTTAGTAATCTCTCTGAAACAAACACATTGTCTGGTTTAGTAATCTCTCTGAAACAAACACATTGTATGGTTTACCTGTGACCTCTCTGAAACAAACACAGTGTCTGGTTTAGTAATCTCTCTGAAACACACACATTGAATGGTTTAGTAATCTCTCTGAAACAAACACATTGTCTGGTTTAGCTGTGATCTCTCTGAAACAAACACATTGTCTGGTTTAGTAATCTCTCTGAAACAAACACATTGTCTGTCTGGTTTAGTAATCTCTCAGAAACAAACACATTGTCTGGTTTAGTAATCTCTCTGAAACCAACACATTGTCTGTCTGGTTTAGTAATCTCTCTGAAACAAACTCATTGTCTGGTTTAGTAATCTCTCTGAAACAAACACATTGTCTGGTTTAGTAATCTCTCCGAAACAAACACATTGTCTGGTTTAGTAATCTCTCTGAAACAAACACATTGTCTGGTTTAGTAATCTCTCTGAAACATACACATTGTCTGGTTTACCTGTAATCTCTCTGAAACAAACACATTGTCTGGTTTAGTAATCTCTCTGAAACAAACACATTGTCTGGTTTACCTGTAATCTCTCTGAAACAAACACATTGTCTGTCTGGTTTAGTAATCTCTCTGAAACAAACACATTGTCTGGTTTAGTAATCTCTCTGAAACAAACACATTGTCTGGTTTACCTGTAATCTCTCTGAAACAAACACATTGTCTGGTTTAGTAATCTCTCTGAAACAAACACATTGTCTGGTTTACTAATCTCTCTTTAAACCAACACATTGTCTGTCTGGTTTAGTAATCTCTCTGAAACAAACTCATTGTCTGGTTTAGCAATCTCTCTGAAACAAACACATTGTCTGGTTTAGTAAACTCTCTTAAACAAACACATTGTCTGGTTTAGCTGTGATCTCTCTGAAACAAACACATTGTCCGGTTTAGTAATCTCTCTGAAACAAACACATTGTCTGTCTGGTTTAGTAATCTCTCTGAAACAAACACATTGTCTGATTTAGCTGTGATCTCTCTGAAACAAACCCATTGTCCGGTTTAGTAATCTCTCTGAAACAAACACATTGTCTGTCTGGTTTAGCAATCTCTCTGAAACAAACACATTGTCTGGTTTAGTAATCTCTCTGAAACAAACACATTGTCTGGTTTAGTAATCTCTCTGAAACACACACATTGTTTGGTTTACCTGTGACCTCTCTGAAACACACACATTGTCTGGTTTACCTGTGACCTCTCTGAAACAAACACATTGTCTGGTTTACCTGTAATCTCTCTGAAACAAACACATTGTCTGGTTTAGCTGGGACCTCTCTGAAACAAACACATTGTCTGGATTACCCGTGCCCTCTCTGAAACAAACACATTGTCTGGTTTAGTAATCTCTCTGAAACCAACACATTGTCTGGTTTATCTGTGATCTCTCTGAAACAATCACGTTGTCTGTCTGGTTTAGTAATCTCTCTGAAACAAACACATTGTCTGGTTTAGTAATCTCTCTGAAACATACACATTGTCTGGTTTAGCTGTGATCTCTCTGAAACAAACACATTGTCTGGTTTAGCAATCTCTCTGAAACATACACATTGTCTGGTTTAGTAATCTCTCTGAAACAAACACATTGTCTGGTTTAGTAATCTCTCAGAAACAAACACATTGTCTGGTTTACCTGTGACCTCTCTGAAACAAACACATTGTCTGGTTTAGCTGTGATCTCTCTGAAACAAACACATTGTCCGGTTTAGTAATCTGTCTGAAACAAACACATTGTCTGTCTGGTTTAGCAATCTCTCTGAAACAAACACATTGTCTGGTTTAGTAATCTCTCTGAAACAAACACATTGTCTGGTTTAGTAATCTCTCTGAAACAAACACATTGTCTGGTTTACCTGTGACCTCTCTGAAACAAACACATTGTCTGGTTTAGTAATCTCTCTGAAACAAACACATTGTCTGGTTTAGTAACTTCTCTGAAACAAACACATTGTCTGGTTTAGTAATCTCTCAGAAACAAACACATTGTCTGGTTTAGTAACTTCTCTGAAACAAACACATTGTCTGGTTTAGTAATCTCTCTGAAACAAACACATTGTCTGGTTTACCTGTGACCTCTCTGAAACAAACACATTGTCTGGTTTAGTAATCTCTCAGAAACAAACACATTGTCTGGTTTAGTAACTTCTCTGAAACAAACACATTGTCTGGTTTAGTAATCTCTCTGAAACAAACACATTGTCTGTCTGGTTTAGTAATCTCTCTGAAACAAACACATTGTCTGGATTAGTTACCTCTCTGAAACACATACATTGTCTGGTTTACCTGTGACCTCTCTGAAACAAATACATTGTCTGGTTTAGCTGTGATCTCTCTGAAACAAACACATTGTCTGGTTTAGTAATCTCTCTGAAACAAACACATTGTCTGTCTGGTTTAGTAATCTCTCTCAAACAAACACATTGTCTGGTTTAGTAATCTCTCTGAAACAAACACATTGTCTGGTTTACCTGTGACCTCTCTGAAACAAACACAGTGTCTGGTTTAGTAATCTCTCTGAAACACACACATTGAATGGTTTAGTAATCTCTCTGATACAAACACATTGTCTGGTTTAGCTGTGATCTCTCTGAAACAAACACATTGTCTGGTTTAGTAATCTCTCTGAAACAAACACATTGTCTGGTTTAGTAATCTCTCTGAAACAAACACATTGTCTGGTTTAGTAATCTCTCTGAAACAAACACATTGTCTGGTTTAGCTGTGATCTCTCTGAAACAAACACATTGTCCGGTTTAGTAATCTCTCTGAAACAAACACATTGTCTGGTTTACCTGTGACCTCTCTGAAACAAACACATTGTCTGGTTTAGTAACTTCTCTGAAACAAACACATTGTCTGGTTTAGTAATCTCTCTGAAACAAACACATTGTCTGTCTGGTTTAGTAATCTCTCTGAAACAATCACATTGTCTGTCTGGTTTAGTAATCTCTCTGAAACAAACACATTGTCTGGTTTAGTAATCTCTCTGAAACAAACACATTGTCTGGTTTAGTAATCTCTCTGAAACAAACACATTGTCTGGTTTAGTAATCTCTCTGAAACAAACACATTGTCTGGATTAGTTACCTCTCTGAAACACATACATTGTCTGGTTTACCTGTGACCTCTCTGAAACAAATACATTGTCTGGTTTAGCTGTGATCTCTCTGAAACAAACACATTGTCTGGTTTAGTAATCTCTCTGAAACAAACACATTGTCTGTCTGGTTTAGTAATCTCTCTCAAACAAACACATTGTCTGGTTTAGTAATCTCTCTGAAACAAACACATTGTCTGGTTTACCTGTGACCTCTCTGAAACAAACACAGTGTCTGGTTTAGTAATCTCTCTGAAACACACACATTGAATGGTTTAGTAATCTCTCTGATACAAACACATTGTCTGGTTTAGCTGTGATCTCTCTGAAACAAACACATTGTCTGGTTTAGTAATCTCTCTGAAACAAACACATTGTCTGGTTTAGTAATCTCTCTGAAACAAACACATTGTCTGGTTTACCTGTGACCTCTCTGAAACAAACACATTGTCTGGTTTAGTAATCTCTCAGAAACAAACACATTGTCTGGTTTAGTAACTTCTCTGAAACAAACACATTGTCTGGTTTAGTAATCTCTCTGAAACAATCACATTGTCTGTCTGGTTTAGTAATCTCTCTGAAACAAACACATTGTCTGGTTTAGTAATCTCTCTGAAACAAACACATTGTCTGGTTTACCTGTGACCTCTCTGAAACAAACACATTGTCTGGTTTAGTAACTTCTCTGAAACAAACACATTGTCTGTTTTAGTAACTTCTCTGAAACAAACACATTGTCTGGTTTAGTAATCTCTCTGAAACATACACATTGTCTGGTTTAGTAATCTCTCTGAAACAAACACATTGTCTGGTTTAGTAACTTCTCTGAAACAAACACATTGTCTGGTTTAGTAACTTCTCTGAAACAAACACATTGTCTGGTTTAGTAATCTCTCTGAAACATACACATTGTCTGGTTTAGTAATCTCTCTGAAACAAACACATTGTCTGGTTTAGTAATCTCTCTGAAACACATACATTGTCTGGTTTACCTGTGACCTCTCTGAAACAAATACATTGTCTGGTTTAGCTGTGATCTCTCTGAAACAAACACATTGTCTGGTTTAGTAATCTCTCTGAAACAAACACATTGTCTGTCTGGTTTAGTAATCTCTCTGAAACAAACACATTGTCTGGTTTAGTAATCTCTCTGAAACAAACACATTGTCTGGTTTACCTGTGACCTCTCTGAAACAAACACAGTGTCTGGTTTAGTAATCTCTCTGAAACACACACATTGAATGGTTTAGTAATCTCTCTGAAACAAACACATTGTCTGGTTTAGTAACTTCTCTGAAACAAACACATTGTCTGGTTTAGCTTTGATCTCTCTGAAACAATCACATTGTCTGTCTGGTTTAGTAATCTCTCTGAAACAAACACATTGTCTGGTTTAGCTGTGATCTCTCTGAAACAAACACATTGTCCGGTTTAGTAATCTCTCTGAAACAAACACATTGTCTGTCTGGTATAGTAATCTCTCTGAAACAAACACATTGTCTGGTTTAGCTGTGATCGCTCTGAAACACACACTGTCTGGTTTAGTAATCTCTCTGAAACAAACACATTGTCTGGTTTAGTAACTTCTCTGAAACACACACTGTCTGGTTTAGCTGTGATCGCTCTGAAACACACACTGTCTGGTTTAGTAATCTCTCTGAAACAAACACATTGTCTGGTTTACCTGTGACCTCTCTGAAACAAACACATTGTCTGGTTTAGTAATCTCTCAGAAACAAACACATTGTCTGGTTTAGTAACTTCTCTGAAACAAACACATTGTCTGGTTTAGTAATCTCTCTGAAACAAACACATTGTCTGTCTGGTTTAGTAATCTCTCTGAAACAAACACATTGTCTGGATTAGTTACCTCTCTGAAACACATACATTGTCTGGTTTACCTGTGACCTCTCTGAAACAAATACATTGTCTGGTTTAGCTGTGATCTCTCTGAAACAAACACATTGTCTGGTTTAGTAATCTCTCTGAAACAAACACATTGTCTGTCTGGTTTAGTAATCTCTCTCAAACAAACACATTGTCTGGTTTAGTAATCTCTCTGAAACAAACACATTGTCTGGTTTACCTGTGACCTCTCTGAAACAAACACAGTGTCTGGTTTAGTAATCTCTCTGAAACACACACATTGAATGGTTTAGTAATCTCTCTGATACAAACACATTGTCTGGTTTAGCTGTGATCTCTCTGAAACAAACACATTGTCTGGTTTAGTAATCTCTCTGAAACAAACACATTGTCTGGTTTAGTAATCTCTCTGAAACAAACACATTGTCTGGTTTAGTAATCTCTCTGAAACAAACACATTGTCTGGTTTAGCTGTGATCTCTCTGAAACAAACACATTGTCCGGTTTAGTAATCTCTCTGAAACAAACACATTGTCTGGTTTACCTGTGACCTCTCTGAAACAAACACATTGTCTGGTTTAGTAACTTCTCTGAAACAAACACATTGTCTGGTTTAGTAATCTCTCTGAAACAAACACATTGTCTGTCTGGTTTAGTAATCTCTCTGAAACAATCACATTGTCTGTCTGGTTTAGTAATCTCTCTGAAACAAACACATTGTCTGGTTTAGTAATCTCTCTGAAACAAACACATTGTCTGGTTTAGTAATCTCTCTGAAACAAACACATTGTCTGGTTTAGTAATCTCTCTGAAACAAACACATTGTCTGGATTAGTTACCTCTCTGAAACACATACATTGTCTGGTTTACCTGTGACCTCTCTGAAACAAATACATTGTCTGGTTTAGCTGTGATCTCTCTGAAACAAACACATTGTCTGGTTTAGTAATCTCTCTGAAACAAACACATTGTCTGTCTGGTTTAGTAATCTCTCTCAAACAAACACATTGTCTGGTTTAGTAATCTCTCTGAAACAAACACATTGTCTGGTTTACCTGTGACCTCTCTGAAACAAACACAGTGTCTGGTTTAGTAATCTCTCTGAAACACACACATTGAATGGTTTAGTAATCTCTCTGATACAAACACATTGTCTGGTTTAGCTGTGATCTCTCTGAAACAAACACATTGTCTGGTTTAGTAATCTCTCTGAAACAAACACATTGTCTGGTTTAGTAATCTCTCTGAAACAAACACATTGTCTGGTTTACCTGTGACCTCTCTGAAACAAACACATTGTCTGGTTTAGTAATCTCTCAGAAACAAACACATTGTCTGGTTTAGTAACTTCTCTGAAACAAACACATTGTCTGGTTTAGTAATCTCTCTGAAACAATCACATTGTCTGTCTGGTTTAGTAATCTCTCTGAAACAAACACATTGTCTGGTTTAGTAATCTCTCTGAAACAAACACATTGTCTGGTTTACCTGTGACCTCTCTGAAACAAACACATTGTCTGGTTTAGTAACTTCTCTGAAACAAACACATTGTCTGTTTTAGTAACTTCTCTGAAACAAACACATTGTCTGGTTTAGTAATCTCTCTGAAACATACACATTGTCTGGTTTAGTAATCTCTCTGAAACAAACACATTGTCTGGTTTAGTAACTTCTCTGAAACAAACACATTGTCTGGTTTAGTAACTTCTCTGAAACAAACACATTGTCTGGTTTAGTAATCTCTCTGAAACATACACATTGTCTGGTTTAGTAATCTCTCTGAAACAAACACATTGTCTGGTTTAGTAATCTCTCTGAAACACATACATTGTCTGGTTTACCTGTGACCTCTCTGAAACAAATACATTGTCTGGTTTAGCTGTGATCTCTCTGAAACAAACACATTGTCTGGTTTAGTAATCTCTCTGAAACAAACACATTGTCTGTCTGGTTTAGTAATCTCTCTGAAACAAACACATTGTCTGGTTTAGTAATCTCTCTGAAACAAACACATTGTCTGGTTTACCTGTGACCTCTCTGAAACAAACACAGTGTCTGGTTTAGTAATCTCTCTGAAACACACACATTGAATGGTTTAGTAATCTCTCTGAAACAAACACATTGTCTGGTTTAGTAACTTCTCTGAAACAAACACATTGTCTGGTTTAGCTTTGATCTCTCTGAAACAATCACATTGTCTGTCTGGTTTAGTAATCTCTCTGAAACAAACACATTGTCTGGTTTAGCTGTGATCTCTCTGAAACAAACACATTGTCCGGTTTAGTAATCTCTCTGAAACAAACACATTGTCTGTCTGGTATAGTAATCTCTCTGAAACAAACACATTGTCTGGTTTAGCTGTGATCGCTCTGAAACACACACTGTCTGGTTTAGTAATCTCTCTGAAACAAACACATTGTCTGGTTTAGTAACTTCTCTGAAACACACACTGTCTGGTTTAGCTGTGATCGCTCTGAAACACACACTGTCTGGTTTAGTAATCTCTCTGAAACAAACACATTGTCTGGTTTAGTAACTTCTCTGAAACACACACTGTCTGGTTTAGCTGTGATCTCTCTGAAACAAACACATTGTCCGGTTTAGTAATCTCTCTGAAACAAACACATTGTCTGGTTTAGCTGGGACCTCTCTGAAACAAACACATTGTCTGGTATTCTAAAATGAAATGGCAAAAGGTAGACACCATTTTAGGATTAGTGTCCATAACAATTGTCAGGATTGCAATATTTAAAAAAAAAATTGCATTGAAAATGTATTCCTTCAAAAGTGTTATTTGGAAAATAAATTAGAGGCCAATAAATTCATTTTAGTTGTATATTTATGATGTCTGTAACCCAGCATGTGTTTGTTGATTAACCCAAAATGCTCTTTTGAAACAACACTTTGTCTTTTTATCAAGTCACAAACACGGAAGTAGGACATGAAAGGGACATTATTGAAGCTTCACTTAGCCATGAAACACATAAAATGTAATTACAAACATTCAACTTTCATATCCATCTTAATAGAACATGAACCTAGTTAATAAAGTAAATTCTGCATTACATATCAATTAAACCAATCAATATCAGTTTAATGATTTGATCATTTTCATAGCACGTTATAAAGTAAAAGACATAAACTATTTCCCCTCACCCCGTTCTGCTGTTACGGTTCATATATTCATGAGAGATTAAGAAGAGGAATGTTCCACAAGGAAGGATTTTCAGGAAGCATATCAAACAGTTAGATGGAAAAGTCTTTGTTATGAAGAAAAATAAGTTTTCATTCATTCAATTGTAATTTTCTTGGAACAAAAGAAAGGTGTAAACGTGTCCAGTGGGAGAAGAGCTTCTCCACCAGGGGGAAGTGGTGGGGCCTTTATGCAATGGGATCCTTATGAGTAGAGTTACACTGTGGTATTGCACACACACATACACGCATACACACACACACACACACACACACACACACGCACGAACATGCACACTCACACACGTACATGCATACACACGCACAAACACACACACACGCACAAACACACACACACACACACACACGTACATGCATACACACACGCATACACAAACACATACACACACACACACATGCATACACACACGCATACACACAAACACACACACACACACACACACACACACACACACACACGGTTGTTTGGACTGAGCTTTCCAGGAACCTGCTTGGTCATTCCGCCACCCAGTCACCCTTCTGGTGAGAGTGCCCCCCCCCCCCCCCCTTCCCCCCCACACACACACATACAAGAAGGAACCTGTTATCAAAGAGCCCTATTGGCCGTCTGCCAGGAGTAACGTGCTGAGACTGAACTCTGATCCAGTTTAAATGACAACAGCAGTGAAAGACCAAGACACTCTGTATAGTGCACTACTGTAGACCAGGGCCCCTAGGGTGCTATTTGTGATGCATCCCACGGCCTGATACCAGGCAGTAGTGTACCACCCATGGGAGGGTGATGTTCAGTGGGGAGGAGTAAGGGTCAGGGTCGGGGTCAGGGCCGGGGTCAGGGCGACACGTGTCCTAACTAGGGGTGGAGGGTGGAGGGGTGGAGGGTGGAGGACTGTGGGGTGGAGGGTGGAGGGTGGAGGACTGAATGGTGGAGTGTGGAGGGGTGGAGGGTGGATGACTGGAGGGTGGAGGGGTGGAGGACTGGAGGGTGGAGGACTGGGTGGTAGAGGGGTGGAGGGTGGAGGACTGGAGGGTGGAGGACTGGAGGGTGGAGGGTGGAGGACTGGGGGTGGAAGGTGGAGAACTGAGGACTGGGGGGTGGAGGTGGAGGGTGGAGGACTGGGGGGTGGAGGGTGGAGGACTGGGGGGTGGAGGGTGGAGGACTGGAGGGTGGAGGTTGGAGGACTGGAGGGTGGAGGACTGGAGGGTGGAGGACTGGAGGGTGGAGGACTGGGGGGTGGAGGGTGGAGGGTGGAGGACTGGGGGGTGGAGGGTGGAGGACTGGGGGGTGGAGGGTGGAGGACTGGAGGGTGGAGGTTGGAGGACTGGAGGGTGGAGGACTGGAGGGTGGAGGACTGGAGGGTGGAGGACTGGGGGGTGGAGGGTGGAGGACTGGGGGGTGGAGGGTGGAGGACTGGAGGGTGGAGGTTGGAGGACTGGAGGGTGGAGGACTGGAGGGTGGAGGACTGGAGGGTGGAGGACTGGGGGGTGGAGGGTGGAGGACTGGGGGGGTGGAGGGTGGAGGACTGGAGGGTGGAGGGTGGAGGGTGGAGGACTGGAGGGTGGAGGGTGGAGGACTGGGGGTGGAAGGTGGAGAACTGGAGGGTGGAGGATGGAGGACTGGGGGTGGAGGGTGGAGGACTGGAGGGTGGAGGGTGGAGGACTGGGGGGTGGAGGGTGGAGGGTGGAGTACTGGGGGGTGGAGGGTGGAGGACTGGGGGGTGGAGGGTGGAGGACTGGAGGGTGGAGTTTGGAGGACTGGAGGGTGGAGGACTGGAGGGTGGAGGACTGGAGGGTGGAGGACTGGGGGGTGGAGGGTGGAGGGTGGAGGACTGGGGGGTGGAGGGTGGAGGACTGGGGGGTGGAGGGTGGAGGACTGGAGGGTGGAGGTTGGATGACTGGAGGGTGGAGGACTGGAGGGTGGAGGACTGGAGGGTGGAGGACTGGGGGGTGGAGGGTGGAGGACTGGGGGGGTGGTGGGTGGAGGACTGGAGGGTTGAGGGTGGAGGGTGGAGGACTGGAGGGTGGAGAGGTGGAGGGTGGAGGGTGGAGGACTGGAGGGTGGAGGACTGGAGGGTGGAGGACTGGGGGGTGGAGGACTGGAGGGTGGAGGGTGGAGGACTGGGGGTGGAAGGTGGAGAACTGAGGACTGGGGGGTGGAGGTGGAGGGTGGAGGACTGGGGGGTGGAGGGTGGAGGACTGGGGGGTGGAGGGTGGAGGACTGGAGGGTGGAGGTTGGAGGACTGGAGGGTGGAGGACTGGAGGGTGGAGGACTGGAGGGTGGAGGACTGGGGGGTGGAGGGTGGAGGGTGGAGGACTGGGGGGTGGAGGGTGGAGGACTGGGGGGTGGAGGGTGGAATACTGGAGGACTGGAGGGTGGAGGACTGGAGGGTGGAGGACTGGGGGGAGGAGGGTGGAGGGTGGAGGACTGGGGGGTGGAGGGTGGAGGACTGGGGGGTGGAGGGTGGAGGACTGGAGGGTGGAGGTTGGAGGACTGGAGGGTGGAGGACTGGGGGGTGGAGGACTGGAGGGTGGAGGGTGGAGGACTGGGGGTGGAAGTTGGAGAACTGGAGGGTGGAGGATGGAGGACTGGGGGGGTGGAGGGTGGAGGACTGGAGGGTGGAGGGTGGAGGACTGGGGGGTGGAGGGTGGAGGGTGGAGGACTGGGGGGTGGAGGGTGGAGGACTGGGGGGTGGAGGGTGGAGGACTGGAGGGTGGAGGTTGGAGGACTGGAGGGTCGAGGACTGGAGGGTGGAGGACTGGAGGGTGGAGGACTGGGGGGTGGAGGGTGGAGGGTGGAGGACTGGGGGGTGGAGGGTGGAGGACTGGGGGGTGGAGGGTGGAGGACTGGAGGGTGGAGGTTGGATTACTGGAGGGTGGAGGACTGGAGGGTGGAGGACTGGAGGGTGGAGGACTGGGGGGTGGAGGGTGGAGGACTGGGGGGGTGGAGGGTGGAGGACTGGAGGGTGGAGGGTGGAGGACTGGAGGGTGGAGAGGTGGAGGGTGGAGGGTGGAGGACTGGAGGGTGGAGGACTGGAGGGTGGAGGACTGGGGGGTGGAGGGTGGAGGACTGGAGGATGGAGGGTGGAGGACTGGGGGGTGGAGAACTGGAGGGTGGAGGGTGGAGGACTGGGGTGTGGAGGGTGGAGGACTGGGGGGTGGAGAACTGGAGGGTGGATGGTGGAGGACTGGGGGGTGGAGGGTGGAGGACTGGGGGGTGGAGGGGTGGAGGGTGGAGGACTGGGGGGTGGAGGGTGGAGGGTGGAGGACTGGGGGGTGGAGGGGTGGAGGGTGGAAGGGTGGAGGCCACCAAAGGGGATTATGGTACATTATGAAGCAGTAGGCTGGGTTGACTAGCCAGATCTACAGTACAGCTGCCAAATACCAGAGGAATGTTCTGTGTGATGGGAAGTTGCTGAGAGCAACATGTGCATCTAATTGTGTTTTAAGTTAATAGAACAGTGCTGTGTGTGTGTGTGTGTGTGTGTGTGTGTGTGTGTGTGTGTGTGTGTGTGTGTGTGTGTGTGTGTGTGTGTGTGTGTGTGTGTGTGTGTGTGTGTGTGCGTGTGTGCGTGCGAGCGTGTTCGTGTGCGTGTGCGTGTGCATGTGCGTGTGTGTGCGTGTGTGTGTGTGTGTGTGTGTGCGTGTGCGTGCGTGCGTGCGTGTGCGTGCGTGTGCATGTCCATGTGCCTGTGCCTGTGTGTGTGCGCGTGTGCGTCTTCAGTCCAAACAGTCCTAACTAACTCTGTGGTCTGGTGAGGGAGAAGGGACCAGACAGTCTAGGATATACTGTGTATCTGATATACCAAACAAACCTAGCCGGCAGTAGCTAGTCAGCTTCTGTGTGGTACAGGATTGTTATTCGACCTGGGTGCTGAAGAATGTTTATTTACAACATTTTGAGATCAGAATATATATGAGTTCATATTTTTCATTGTTTATGTTAATGTGTAGCAATAATATTGTTAGAAATATATGGTTAAATTGTCACACCTTCAGGCCCTGAGTGTGTGAGAGGTGGGCTTTACTGGGAATGGTTTCATCCAGAGAGAGAGAGAGAGAGAGAGAGAGAGAGAGAGAGAGAGAGAGAGAGAGAGAGAGAGAGAGAGAGAGAGAGAGAGAGAGAGAGAGAGAGAGACAGAGAGAGAGAGAGAGAGAGAGTACAACGCAAAACCTCAAACAACACAGAGAGGAATTAGGACTATACCCATATAGTGTCGAAATCCAGAAAAGAGATGTTCAATTCTACAACCACTTAAATGGAAATTATGCCCACCATACAGAGAGATGAACCTAGAGAAGTGTCAGAGCCCTCACCTACAGAGAGATGAACCTAGAGAAGAGTCCCCTCAGAGCCCTCACCTACAGAGAGATGAACCTGGAGAAGAGTGAGAGCCCTCACCTACGGAGATATTAACATGGAGGAGAGTCAGAGCCCTCACCTACAGAGACATGAACCTGGAGAAGAGACCCCTCAGGGCCCTCACCTACAGAGAGATGAACCTGGAGGAGAGTCAGAGTACTCAACTACAGAGAGATTAACCTAGAGAAGAGATCCCTCAGAGGCCTCACCTAGAGAGATGAACCTGGAGGAGAGTCAGAGTCCTCACCTACAGAGAGATGAACCTGGAGAAGAGTCAGAGCCCTCACCTACAGAGAGATTAACCTGGAGGAGAGTCAGAGTCCTCAACTACAAAGAGCTGAACATAGAGAAGAGTCAGAGCCCTCACCTACAGAGAGATGAACCTAGAGAAGAGTCAGAGCCCTCACCTACAGAGAGATGAACCTAGAGAAGAGACCCCTCAGAGGCCTCACCTAGAGAGATGAACCTGGAGGAGAGTCAGAGCCCTCACCTACAGAGAGATGAACCTAGAGAAGAGTCAGAGCCCGCACCTACAGAGAGATGAACCTGGAGGAGAGTCAGAGCCCGCACCTACAGAGAGATGAACCTGGAGGAGAGTTCCCTCAGCCAGCTGGTCCTGGGGCTCTGTTCACAAACACAAACAGACCCCACAGCTCCCCAGGACAGAAACACAATTATATCCAACCAAATCATGAGACAGCAGAAAGATTTTACACACTGTAAAGAATCAACCACAAAACAGAGCAAACTAGAATGCTATTTGTCCTGAAACAGAGAGCAAACAGTGGCAGGATACCTGACCACTCTGACCGACCCCGTGAGAATTGAGAAAGAAGACAGGCTATGTGCACACTGCCCACACAATGAGGCGGAAACTGAGCTGCACTTCCTAACCTCCTGCCAAATGTATGACCACATTAGAGACACATATTTCCCAAAGATTACATAGAGCCACAAAGAATTTGAAAACTAATCAAACATTGATTAACTCCCATATCTGTTCGGCGAAATACCACAGTGTGCCATCACAGCAGCAATATTTGTGGCCAGTTGCTATGAGAAAAGGACAACCAGTGAAGAACAAACAACATTGTAAATACAACCTATATTTATCTGTTTATTTATTTTGTCTTTTATACTTCAACTACTTACACATCGTTACAACAATGTACATAGACATTAATATAACATTTGAAAATGTCTATATTCTTTAAAAAAACTTTGTGAGTGTAATGTTGACTAATGTTTCCTTTGTTTATTTCACATTTGTTTATTGTCTATTCCATTTGCTTTGGCAATGTAAGTATATGTTAATAAAACCCGTTCAATTTAAATTAATTTAATTGAGAGAGAGAGAGAGAGAGAGAGAGAGAGAGAGAGAGAGAGAGAGAGAGAGAGAGAGAGAGAGAGAGATACAGATACAGAGATACAGATCCAGAGATCCAGATACAGATACAGAGATACACATACAGATACAGAGGTACAGATAGAGATACAGAGAGACAGATACAGATATACAGATGCAGGGATACAGATACGGAGATACAGATACAGAGATGCAGATACAGGGATACAGATGCAGATACAGATACAGATATACAGATACAGAGATACAGATACAGAGATACAGATACAGATACAGAGATACAGATACAGGGATACAGATACAGATACAGATACAGAGATACAGATACAGAGATACAGATACAGAGATACAGATACAGAGATACAGATACAGATACAGAGATACAGATACAGGGATACAAATACAGATACAGATACAGATACAGATATACAGATACAGATACAGATATACAGATACAGATACAGATACAGATACAGATATACAGATACAGGGATACAGATACAGATACAGATACAGAGATACAGATACAGAGATACAGATACAGAGATACAGATACAGAGATACAGATACAGATACAGAGATACAGATACAGGGATACAGATACAGATACAGATACAGAGATACAGATACAGAGATACAGATACAGAGATACAGATACAGATATACAGAGATACAGATACAGATACAGATATACAGATACAGATACAGATACAGATACAGATATACAGATACAGGGATACAGATACAGATACAGATACAGAGATACAGATACAGATATACAGATACAGATACAGATACAGAGATACAGATACAGATATACAGAGATACAGATACAGATACAGAGATACAGATACAGATATACAGAGATACAGATACAGATACAGATATACAGATACAGATACAGATATACAGAGATACAGATACAGATATACAGAGATACAGATACAGATATACAGAGATACAGATACAGAGATACAGATACAGATATACAGAGATACAGATACAGATACAGATATACAGATACAGATACAGATACAGATACAGATACAGATACAGATATACAGATACAGGGATACAGATACAGATACAGATACAGAGATACAGATACAGATATACAGATACAGATACAGATACAGAGATACAGATACAGATACAGAGATACAGATACAGATATACAGAGATACAGATACAGATATACAGAGATACAGATACAGATACAGATAGAGATACAGATACAGCTATACAGATACAGATACAGAGATAAAGATGCAGATACAGATACAGAGATACAGATACAGAGATACAGAATCAGAGATACAGATACAGAGATACAGATACAGAGATACAGATACAGAGATTCAGATACAGAGATACAGAATCAGAGATACAGAATCAGAGATACAGAATCAGAGATACAGATACAGCTATACAGATACAGATACAGAGATACAGATACAGAGATACAGATACAGAGATACAGAATCAGAGATACAGATACAGAGATACAGATACAGAGATTCAGATACAGAGATACAGCTAGAGAGACAGATACAGATACAGAGATACTGGTACAGCTATACAGATACAGATACAGATACAGAGATACAGATGCAGATACAGATACAGAGATACAGATACAGATACAGATACAGAGAGATGGAATTGGAATGAATAGCTGGGGGTCATGAGAATAATGATTTATTCATGGACCCTGATGGGCATCGTTTGAAAGCGGTAAATTAATATTGATCATTACCTTGACAGGCATTTACTGAATATGTCAAATATGTGAACACGTTTCGTGTTATGACAGATTCACATGAACAGACGGCACAGCATCTAAATGACCCACTTTGTTTTCAACTCAAATTCAACACCACCGTTAGTGTCTAACATCATTCGGTCTCACAGACTGGCCTATTATGGTTCTGTTAAACGAGAACACATTACAGCACCAAAACCTCATCGTGGATGGCAACTTTACTGTATAGAAAACCCCCACACTGCTTTACCATGTCGGCCAGGTTGTTATAGAATGCTCTACCATTGTCCTCATCTTAAACGTTGATCTGTAATTAAATAAACCTGCATTTCTATGTCCAACTCATTTCAAGGAACCCTACATTTTTTTTGGGGGGGGGGGGGGGGGGGGGGGAGTTATGAGCACTGTGACAACCAACCCATGTGACAAACAGCCCATGTCTCGTCTACACTATCAGACTCAGACTTGGGCTCGGACTCCGACTCAGCTCAATGTGCTAATACCGGTACTAACATTTTACACTGGTCACATAGAGTCTCAGTAGTAAACATATCCACACATCCTCAAAACAGAGATCACCTGTTTCATCTTACACACAATGTTACCATTTCATACCATTCTATAGAATGACCTGCATTCTACTGTAAAGGCTGGCTGACACATAATAGCCCAACAATAAGGGCGGACTTATCTCCCAAAACGTCCATTACAGGCCCAGCGTGTGTTCGTCTGAGCTGAGGGAGGTGACACAGTGACAGTATTAGGTAGGATCAGAGTTCTTTTTAAACGGGCTTGGAGTGAAGATCACTCACAGTGAGGAGATCCAGGAAGGGTGAAATATATGACAGCGCTGTATCTGTGGTCTCTGTAGCACTTTCATTCATCTTCTGATGAAGAGAAGGTGTGGTGATCTGGACGTTTTAGCCAGACGTGTCACTATGGTGACAAAATATATACCTGTCATGCTGTAGCTTCTTCATTGCTGCTCCTGGAGTACTGCATTACATTCAGGGTTTCTGTGCACTTCCATTCTCAAGGACTTTATGACTGAAGAACACTGGTAGCCAATAGGAGGGTCAAAGCGGACCACGGCTAACTGAGCTAGGGGTCATAAGGGGTCGAGAGTGGCTGTTATTGGGGACTTGTCACCACCTCATAAACTTCAGGCAGGCATACAAGGCGTTTAAAGGTCATGACCAGTTTCACTCTCACCATCAGTAATGTGTTTGTTAAATCCACATCGAGTTTTAGTGTCTTGCGGCGTAACGCGTCGTTGTAAAGGGACGTGCTGTTACCAGGAGTCTTCTGTGGAACTCGTGAAAATGCATCTATATTCCGACTGTCCCGTGACTACTGCAGCTACGGAGCACCGGCTGGCTCACTGGCTACAAGTCAAACCATGTCTGATCAGATGAGCAGCTTACTACTACTAGCTAGTTACCAGACACAACGCTGGCCTCGACCCTATACTCGACAACTGGGCCCTATACCAGACAAAACACTGGACTGGACCCTGTACCAGACACAACACTGGACTGGACCCTGTACCAGACACAACACTGGACTGGACCCTGTACCAGACAACTGGGCCCTATACCAGACACAACACTGGACTGGACCCTATACCAGACACAACACTGGACTGGACCCTGTACCAGACACAACACTGGACTGGACCCTGTAACAGACACAACACTGGACTGGACCCTGTACCAGACACAACACTGGACTGGGCCCTGTACCAGACACAACACTGGACTGGACCCTGTAACAGACAACTGGACTGGACCCTGTACCAGACACAACACTGGACTGGACCCTGTAACAGACAACTGGGCCCTATACCAGACACAACACTGGACTGGACCCTGTACCAGACAACTGGGCCCTATACCAGACACAACACTGGACTGGACCCTGTACCAGACAACTGGGCCCTATACCAGACACAACACTGGACTGGACCCTATACCAGACACAACACTGGACTGGACCCTATACTCGACAACTGGGCCCTATACCAGACACAACACTGGACTGGACCCTGTACCAGACAACTGGGCCCTATACCAGACACAACACTGGACTGGACCCTATACCAGACACAACACTGGACTGGACCCTATACCAGACACAACACTGGACTGGGCCCTATACCAGACACAACACTGGACTGGACCCTGTAACAGACACAACACTGGACTGGACCCTGTACCAGACACAACACTGGACTGGGCCCTATACCAGACACAACACTGGACTGGACCCTGTACCAGACACAACACTGGACTGGACCCTGTACCAGACACAACACTGGACTGGACCCTGTACCAGACACAACACTGGACTGGACCCTGTACCAGACACAACACTGGACTGGACCCTATACCAGACACAACACTGGACTGGACCCTATACCAGACACAACACTGGACTGGACCCTGTACCAGACACAACACTGGACTGGACCCTATACCAGACACAACACTGGACTGGACCCTATACCAGACACAACACTGGACTGGACCCTGTACCAGACACAACACTGGACTGGACCCTATACCAGACACAACACTGGACTGGGCCCTATACCAGACACAACACTGGACTGGACCCTGTAACAGACACAACACTGGACTGGGCCCTATACCAGACACAGCACTGGACTGGACCCTGTACCAGACACAACACTGGACTGGACCCTGTACCAGACACAACACTGGACTGGACCCTGTAACAGACAACTGGACTGGAGCCTGTACCAGACACAACACTGAACTGGACCCTGTACCAGACACAACACTGAACTGGACCCTGTACCAGACACAACACTGGACTGGACCCTGTACCAGACACAACACTGGACTGGACCCTGTACCAGACACAACACTGGACTGGGCCCTGTAACAGACAACTGGACTGGACCCTGTAACAGACACAACACTGGACTGGACCCTATACCAGACACAGCACTGGACTGGGCCCTGTAACAGACAACTGGACTGGACCCTGTAACAGACACAACACTGGACTGGACCCTATACCAGACACAACACTGGACTGGACCCTGTACCAGACACAGCACTGGACTGGACCCTGTACCAGACAACTGGGCCCTATACCAGACACAACACTGGACTGGACCCTGTACCAGACAACTGGGCCCTATACCAGACACAACACTGGACTGGACCCTATACCAGACACAACACTGGACTGGACCCTGTACCAGACACAACACTGGACTGGACCCTGTAACAGACACAACACTGGACTGGACCCTGTACCAGACACAACACTGGACTGGGCCCTGTACCAGACACAACACTGGACTGGACCCTGTAACAGACAACTGGACTGGACCCTGTACCAGACACAACACTGGACTGGACCCTGTAACAGACAACTGGGCCCTATACCAGACACAACACTGGACTGGACCCTGTACCAGACAACTGGGCCCTATACCAGACACAACACTGGACTGGACCCTGTACCAGACAACTGGGCCCTATACCAGACACAACACTGGACTGGACCCTATACCAGACACAACACTGGACTGGACCCTATACTCGACAACTGGGCCCTATACCAGACACAACACTGGACTGGACCCTGTACCAGACAACTGGGCCCTATACCAGACACAACACTGGACTGGACCCTATACCAGACACAACACTGGACTGGACCCTATACCAGACACAACACTGGACTGGGCCCTATACCAGACACAACACTGGACTGGACCCTGTAACAGACACAACACTGGACTGGACCCTGTACCAGACACAACACTGGACTGGGCCCTATACCAGACACAACACTGGACTGGACCCTGTACCAGACACAACACTGGACTGGACCCTGTACCAGACACAACACTGGACTGGACCCTGTACCAGACACAACACTGGACTGGACCCTGTACCAGACACAACACTGGACTGGACCCTATACCAGACACAACACTGGACTGGACCCTATACCAGACACAACACTGGACTGGACCCTGTACCAGACACAACACTGGACTGGACCCTATACCAGACACAACACTGGACTGGACCCTATACCAGACACAACACTGGACTGGACCCTGTACCAGACACAACACTGGACTGGACCCTATACCAGACACAACACTGGACTGGGCCCTATACCAGACACAACACTGGACTGGACCCTGTAACAGACACAACACTGGACTGGGCCCTATACCAGACACAGCACTGGACTGGACCCTGTACCAGACACAACACTGGACTGGACCCTGTACCAGACACAACACTGGACTGGACCCTGTAACAGACAACTGGACTGGAGCCTGTACCAGACACAACACTGAACTGGACCCTGTACCAGACACAACACTGAACTGGACCCTGTACCAGACACAACACTGGACTGGACCCTGTACCAGACACAACACTGGACTGGACCCTGTACCAGACACAACACTGGACTGGGCCCTGTAACAGACAACTGGACTGGACCCTGTAACAGACACAACACTGGACTGGACCCTATACCAGACACAGCACTGGACTGGGCCCTGTAACAGACAACTGGACTGGACCCTGTAACAGACACAACACTGGACTGGACCCTATACCAGACACAACACTGGACTGGACCCTGTACCAGACACAGCACTGGACTGGACCCTGTAACAGACAACTGGACTGGACCCTGTACCAGACACAACACTGGACTGGACCCTGTACCAGACACAACACTGGACTGGACCCTGTACCAGACACAACACTGAACTGGACCCTGTACCAGACAACTGGACTGGACCCTGTACCAGACACAACACTGGACTGGACCCTGTACCAGACACAACACTGGACTGGACCCTGTACCAGACAACTGGACTGGACCCTGTACCAGACACAACACTGGACTGGACCCTGTAACAGACACAACACTGGACTGGACCCTGTACCAGACACAACACTGAACTGGACACTGTACCAGACACAACACTGGACTGGACCCTGTAACAGACAACTGGACCCTGTACCAGACACAACACTGGACTGGACCCTGTACCAGACACAACACTGGACTGGACCCTATACCAGACAACTGGACTGGACCCTGTAACAGACAACTGGACTGGACCCTGTACCAGACACAACACTGGACTGGACCCTATACCAGACAACTGGACTGGACCCTGTACCAGACACAACACTGGACTGGACCCTGTACCAGACACAACACTGGACTGGACCCTGTACCAGACACAACACTGGACTGGGCCCTATACCAGACACAACACTGGACTGGACCCTGTACCAGACACAACACTGGACTGGACCCTGTACCAGACACAACACTGGACTGGGCCCTATACCAGACACAACACTGGACTGGACCCTGTAACAGACACAACACTGGACTGGGCCCTGTACCAGACACAACACTGGACTGGACCCTGTACCAGACACAACACTTGACTGGACCCTGTACCAGACACAACACTGGACTGGGCCCTGTACCAGACACAACACTTGACTGGACCCTGTACCAGACACAACACTGGACTGGACCCTGTACCAGACACAACACTGGACTGGACCCTGTACCAGACACAGCACTGGACTGGACCCTGTACCAGACAACTGGGCCCTATACCAGACACAACACTGAACTGGACCCTGTACCAGACACAACACTGAACTGGACCCTATACCAGACACAACACTGGACTGGACCCTGTACCAGACACAACACTGGACTGGACCCTGTAACAGACAACTGGACTGGGCCCTGTACCAGACACAACACTGGACTGGACCCTATACCAGACACAGCACTGGACTGGACCCTGTACCAGACAACTGGGCCCTATACCAGACACAACACTGGACTGGGCCCTATACCAGACACAGCACTGGGCTGGACCCTGTACATCCTATGATGTCTTGCACACAGACACAATCATTCTCAAACACACATAAAAGATGGATGGATCTTTCCAGGTAGCAGGGGTCAAAGGTTATGTAAATGGTAGCAGTGCCCTCAGGATCAAGGCTCTCTGGGGGATGAGATTGACGTTCCTCAGACTCCCCTGCCCTCTGACCTCTAACCCTGTGATATATGGACCTGGGAAGACATGTCCGATCCTTATTCGGTTGCTCATCGGATCTGTCAATCACAGAGATAAACAACAAGTCCCGCCCACATGCTCATCATTCAACACTTTAAAAGAATGTGACCCTTGACCCCTGTGTAGTGTGTTCTAAAGGGCATTCACAGCTTTTCAGTTAATCACCTGTGCACTGAATGAGAGGAAAAATGACCTGGCATGAATACAGTCTACAGGAAGAGAATAGGTGGAATGGGTGGGATACTATTCTGTCTCGTGAAAAAGAGAGAAAACTCTGTGGTTGTCTGAAAATAAAGAAAACATATGTGTGTGTGGGGGTGGTGAAAACACGTAATGTTGAGAATACTATTTGCTGAAAATGAATTAAAACGGGTTTAATATTGTGTACTGAAAAAAACTTGCCATAGAAAGAATACTGTGTATAAATAAATACTAAACATCTGCTTGCGGGGTGTAATTGAGAACAATTCAAATCAGCACTTTTGTCTCCCTTGCTAATCGCTGTCTGGTTGTGAATCGGTTTCTTATGAACATTTAGATCATTAGGTCGTTACTGTGTGTGCTGCGCCACTGGTTCCTTCTTTTTCTATTCTTTCATCCCCCCCCCCCCCCCCCCCCCCCCCCCCAGTTTCTATCGGTGTCTCTACACACATCCAACGGCTGCTCTACTTACCAGGAAATACTTTCTAGAAAGAGAGATGTAAATCTGGAGTCACCAGAGAGAGAGAGAGAGAGAGAGAACAGAGGGGGAAGTTCTGCTGTTTTACCCAGGAAACTAAAGAAGGAAAATATTTCTGCAAAGTTTGTAGGTATGTCTTGTTAGAGTATGTCTTGGTTAGTTGCATGTTTGGACTACATTTCTGTGTTTGTTTGGGCTACATCAATACAATTCACTATAGTCCATATTTTTCATGACCCTTCTGGAGAACCCCCCCCCCCCCTCCGTGCTCGGTGTTCTGTGTTCTGTGTTCTGTGCTCTGTGCTCTGTGTCTGTGCTCTGTGTCCTGTGTGCTGTGCTCTGTGCTCTGTATTCTGTGCTCTGTGCTCTGTGCTCTGTGCTCTGTGTTCTGTATTCTGTGCTCTGTGCTCTGTGCTCTGTGCTCTGTGCTCTGTGCTCTGTGCTCTGTGTTCTGTGCTCTGTGCTCTGTGCTCTGTGTTCTGTTCTCTATGAACGGTGCTCTGTGCTCTGTGTTCTGTGTTCTGTGCTCTGTGTTCTTTGTTCTGTGCTCTGTGCTCTGTGTCCTGTGTGCTGTGCTCTGTGCTCTGTATTCTGTGCTCTGTGCTCTGTGCTCTGTGCTCTGTGTTCTGTATTCTGTATTCTGTGCTCTGTGCTCTGTGCTCTGTGCTCTGTGCTCTGTGCTCTGTGCTCTGTGCTCTGTGTTCTGTGCTCTGTGCTCTGTGTTCTGTTCTCTATGAACGGTGCTCTGTGCTCTGTGTTCTGTGTTCTGTGCTCTGTGTTCTGTGTTCTGTGCTCTGTGCTCTGTGCTCTGTGTTCTGTGCTCTGTGCTCTGTGCTCTGTGTTCTGTGTTCTGTGCTCTGTGCTCTGTGCTCTGTGCTCTGTGCTCTCTTCTCTCCTCCTCCTCCTCCTCTTCTCCTTCCCTCTTCTCCATCTCTCCTCTCCTCTTCCACTCCAACACAGCATTTATCAGCCCTAAGTAACTCTGACTAAAGTGATGGTGATGGTGCCAGGCCAACAGCGGCGTTCAGTCCCTCCTCTTATCGATCCAGCCCCCCCACACACTCCTGAGTGGCCTGTCCAGCTGCCCGCCCGACAACCCCGTCAGAAATTCAATACCCTGATAAACACTGCCCTCCGCTTGGGCCCTGGATCACCACTTTAGCAGCCAATTGTCTTGACAGTCAGAGAGAGAGAGAAATTCCCTGCTCCTACTAAGTGGTAAGTGAACATATTTTATGGAAAATTAGATTGTAAAATGTATTTATTTTTCAATGGACCCTGGAGGTGCGGTGTGTCATCGAGATGCAGCCTTTACACATTCGTAAACAAGACAGGAAACATACGTAGAGCTCTGGCAAAGTACTCACAGAAGTGAGATTTATACAGGGTTAGGAATGGAGGCCGATCTGCTTCCTAACTAAATGCCTGTGATTTACGCTCTAATGCTGTGAATACCAAATGAGGTGCTTGAAAAACGATATGAGATGAAGTCTGATTTTAATTAACCGCATTGCAGGTTTTAAAACAACATTAAGTAAATGATGAAGGAGTCCCTTAAAGGGGATGGAAACACTGTGATTTAAAACGCCAGATTTACATCCTAAAGTGTATCCATTCCCCTTTAAAGTTGAACTCGATACGCATCACTTGTACATTTTAACGCATTGTGTAAGTGACATTGTCTTGCGTCATACTTCCTGGTCCTGCCCCCTAATCTTTTGAATGCGCTTGAAAATTATATCGTCAAATTTGCGAAAACTCAGCCATTAAAGGTATTTATAAATTGTATTTGTGTTTATTATTTATATCTGCCAGGTGCCTTAAATACGCACTATGTTTTTTGCCCAGTGAATAACATTAAAAAAAAATAATAATAATTTTAAGCCTACTTCCTCGAAATTACATGATGCTTTGTATTGAGTAACCATTCAGTAGTGTCCCTCAGAACCTACCTCTTCCTAGCCTGGTCCCAGACCTGTTTGTGCAATCTTAACACCACCTACGGGATTGACAAGAGAGCACAAACAGACCTGGGACCAGGCTAACTCACTCTCACTTTGTCATTGGCATTGAGTGTCTCCTCTATTGAAAGCTGGCTAAATCTATGTGTCACAACGCATAACCTACAGTTATCTAATGTTTGGAAACTACTATGACACAACTCTGAGAACACAAGAAGAAGAATAGAAAGAAGGAGAACTTGTCTCTGTCAAATGTTTCTGCATTCCAAAGTGCACTCTATTCCCACAGTCTGGCCTCAAAGACGTAACATATTAAATATACATATGTGACACTCTAATTTGTATGATATGTTACGTTTGGTATGGTTACAGACAAAAAGTCAAAAAGTTACTTAACCCTTTAAGGTAACCCTTCCCCTAACCTTAACCCTTTAAGCTAACCCTTCCCCTTCTCCTAACCCTACCCTTAATAACCCTTCAGGCTAACCCATCCCCTTCCCCTAACCCTAACCTTAATAACCCTTTAGGCTAACCCTTCCCCTTCCCCTAACCCTAACCTTAATAACCCTTCAGGCTAACCCTTCCCCTTCCCCTAACCCTAACCTTAATAACCCTTTAGGCTAACCCTTCCCCTTCCCCTTCCCCTAACCCTAACCTTAATAACCCTTTAAGCTAACCCTTCCCCTTCCCCTAACCCTAGCCTTAACCCTTTATGCTAACCCTTCCCCTTCCCCTAACCCTAACCTTAATAACCCTTTAAGCTAACCCTTCCCCTTCCCCTAACCTTAATAACCATTTACGCTAACCCTTCCCCTAACCTTAACCCTTTACGCTAATCCTTCCCCTTCCCCTAACCCTAACCTTAATAACCCTTTACGCTAACCCTTCCCCTATCCTTAACCTTAATAACCCTTTAAGGTAACCCTTCCCCTAACTCATAACTTTATCCCTAACCTTAACCCCATACCCTAACCCATAGCCTAGCTAATGTTACCCACCTAGCCACCTAGCTAAGGTTGGCCACAACAATGTGGAATTCGTAATAAATCATGTGTCTCGGAAATTAATAACATATTGTAGGAATTGAAATTCATAAGCTATCACACGAGTTGGAATTCGTAACAAACTATGCTAAATGTATGGAGACAGACTTATATTTACTATTTTACGTCAATCCCTGAGTCCAGGTTGTGTCCCAACATAGTGCACTCTAGCTTTTTGGGCCTGGTCAAAAGTAGTGCACTATAGATTAAATATGATGCCATTTGGGATGCAGGCAGTGTCTCGTAATGAACCACGAGGAAGAGCTGTCCTGTGTTAATTATCAAGGGGAACTTTGTGCAAAGACAGAGTGAAAATAATAATTCCCTGATGCTGAGAGAAGTCTTGAACTTGGCTAATGTGTCGCTAATGGAACACGGAACATTGGCCCAGTCAGGGAACAACAAGAGAACACGGAACATTGACCCAGTCAGGGAACAAGAAGAGAACACGGAACATTGGCCCAGTCAGGGAACAAGAAGAGAACATGGAACATTGCCCCAGTCAGGGAACAACAAGAGAACACGGAACATTGGCCCAGTCAGGGAACAACAAGAGAACACGGAACATTGGCCCAGTCAGGGAACAACAAGAGAACAAGGAACATTGGCCCAGTCAGGGAACAACAAGAGAACACGGAACATTGGCCCAGTCAGGGAACAACAAGAGAACACGGAACATTGGCCCAGTCAGGGAACAACAAGAGAACACGGAACATTGGCCCAGTCAGGGAACAAGAAGAGAACACGGAACATTGCCCCAGTCAGGGAACAACAAGAGAACACGGAACATTGGCCCAGTCAGGGAACAACAAGAGAACACGGAACATTGGCCCAGTCAGGGAACAACAAGAGAACACGGAACATTGGCCCAGTCAGGGAACAAGAAGAGAAATCTAAACGACAAAAAGCATCGCTATTCATAAAGCATCTCTTAGTAGGAATGCTGATCCAGGATCAGTGCCACCCCCCTACATGTAATCTTATCCATTGTGATCAACAAAATAAAACTGATCCCAGAACAGCGCTCCTAGTCTGAATCAGACTCCTCTGAGACAAAATAGAGAAGCCAATGAGTCATGTTTGATGAATAATGAATGTGATGTGTGTCTAGGCCCTTAATTTGAAACAATAATCCCTGAAACTTCCCACAAAGGCTCCTGACTACAGTATAGCTGTATAACTGTGTAAGCTGTATAAGCTTGTTTGAGACTTTTTAATTGAAGGTCTTTCCAATGTCCCTTTCATGTTCTCAAAGCGTTCCAATGTTAAACAAAATATTCTCCTCCTTAAAGCTGACTACTGTCCATATGTTTCTCCTCCTTAATGCTGACTACTGTCCATGTGTTTCTCCTCCTTAAAGCTGACTACTGTCCATGTGTTTCTCCTCCTTAAAGCTGACTACTGTCCATGTGTTTCTCCTCCTTAAAGCTGACTACTGTCCATGTGTTTCTCCTCCTTAAAGCTGACTACTGTCCATGTGTTTCTCCTCCTTAAAGCTGACTACTGTCCATGTGTTTCTGCTCCTTAAAGCTGACTACTGTCCATGTGTTTCTCCTCCTTAATGCTGACTGCTGTTCATGTGTTTCTCCTCCTTAATGGTGACTACTGTCCATGTGTTTCTCCTCCTTAACGTTGACTACTGTCCATGTGTTTCTCCTCCTTAAAGCTGACTACTGTCCATATGTTTCTCCTCCTTAAAGCTGACTACTGTCCATGTTTTTCCTCAACGCTGACTACTGTTCATGTGTCTCTCCTCCTTAATGCTGACTACTGTCCATGTGTTTCTCGTCCTTAATGCTGACTACTGTCCATGTGTTTCTCCTCCTTAACGCTGACTACAGTCTATGTGTTTCTCCTCCTTAATGCTGACTACTGTCCATTTGTTTCTCCTCCTTAATGGTGACTACTGTCCATGTGTTTCTCCTCCTTAAAGCTGACTACTGTCCATGTGTTTCTCCTCCTTAATGCTGACTACTGTCCATGTGTTTCTCCTCCTTAATACTGACTACTGTCCATGCGTTTCTCCTCCTTAATGCTGACTACTGTCCATGCGTTTCTCCTCCTTAAGGCTGACTACTGTCCATGTGTTTCTGCTCCTTAAAGCTGACTACTGTCCATGTGTTTCTCCTCCTTAAAGCTGACTACTGTCCATGTGTTTCTCCTCCTTAAAGCTGACTACTGTCCATGTGTTTCTCCTCCTTAAAGCTGACTACTGTCCATGTGTTTCTCCTCCTTAAAGCTGACTACTGTCCATGTGTTTCTCCTCCTTAAAGCCGACTACTGTCCATGTGTTTCTCCTCCTTAAAGCTGACTACTGTCCATGCGTTTCTCCTCCTTAAAGCTGACTACTGTCCATGTGTTTCTCCTCCTTAATGCTGACTACTGTCCATGCGTTTCTCCTCCTTAAAGCTGACTACTGTCCATGTGTTTCTCCTCCTTAAAGCTGACTACTGTCCATGTGTTTCTCCTCCTTAAAGCTGACTACTGTCCATGTGTTTCTCCTCCTTAAAGCTGACTACTGTCCATGTGTTTCTCCTCCTTAAAGCTGACTACTGTCCATGTGTTTCTCCTCCTTAAAGCTGACTACTGTCCATGCGTTTCTCCTCCTTAAAGCTGACTACTGTCCATGTGTTTCTCCTCCTTAAAGCTGACTACTGTCCATGTGTTTCACAGTTCTCATGTTTCTCGGCACCTCTCCTGTCGGGACGAAGTGTGATATTGCTATGTAGTTATAAATGCCTGCATATTTGTATGATTGTCGTTGTATAAACCTATCGCAGCCAAGCAGAGATCCATGCTAAAGGTATTTTACCTGTAATTATGGGATGGCTAGCTTTCCACAGTGCCTGGGACGCCTACCAGCTTGCCTTGGTCTTCATGGGGATTCTGGTCTTTTCTTGTGGTTGTCGCGCTGCAAATAACACTGTCTCCGTTTGCTGGGTGGCAAAACGCACTGAGACTGACACACACATAAACCCACGCACACACACACACACACAGCATGAATGGATACACACACACACACACACACACACACACACACACACACACACAGAGAAGAGCCTTTGGCTGGAGGCAATGGGAAAGAAAGCACATGATAGGAAAAACATAGTTAATTATGTTTGACAGGTATCTATTAAAGTGCCTTCTAAGCCAGACCTTGGAGGTCTTCACACATCTAATGGAAATATAGCCTGTGTCCCAAATGGCACCCTTTTACCTATGTAGCGCACTACATTTGACCAGGGTCCATATACACTCTTAGGAAACAAAGGTGCTTAGGAAACGAAGGTGCTATCTAGAACCCAAAAGGGTTCTTCGGCTGTCCCCAAAGGAGCACCCTTTGAAGAACCCTTTTTGGTTCCATTTACAAAATATTTTGGTTCCAGGTGGAACCCTTTTGTGTTTCAGGTAGAACCCTTCGGGTTCCAGGTAGAACCCTTTTGTGTTCCGTGTAAAAACCCTTTTCACAGAGGGTTCTACATGGAACCCAAAAGGGTTCTCCTATGGAGACAGCCGAAGAACCCTTTTGAAACAATTTTTTCTAAAAGCATAGAGCTCTGGTTACAAATAGTGCACCACATAGGGAACAGTGCAGTTTTGGGACACAGACATACACTCAAGTAGTTGACATTAAAAATCATATTTCTGAGCCGAGGGGTTACATTTATACCAAACGATTTTCCAAAAAATCATTCAAACAATGTTAACTAATAACAATGTATGGTAAATAAGCTATCATAGCATTATTTTTGGAGCTGAAATCATCAGAGAGAGCAGCTCTTGGTTTACCCAATAAACCCTCACACCGCCTGGTATGGTCAATACTTTCTTTCATTGGCGTGGTTATACTTATGCTGTGTTATCTTCATTTGGGTAATGGAAAAAGTGACAAAGTCAACGTTGTTTTGAATGGCAACACTTTAACCCTGGCCTCCAGTGTCACGGATCCCTCTGGAACTTTCACTACACACACCTGTCCCCTATTCCCACTGATTAGCACTTGTATAAACGTGTCTTTTGGTTTCCATTGGGCGGTCCATTATTGTTACAATGTCCATTGGTGCGTGTGAGTACCTGTGCTGTGTGTTTTGGCTTTCGTACCATTGTGGATCAAATCAAATCAAATCAAATGTATTTATATAGCCCTTCGTACATCAGCTGATATCTCAAAGTGCTGTACAGAAACCCAGCCTAAAACCCCAAACAGCAAGCAATGCAGGTAAAGAAGCACGGTGGCTAGGAAAAACTCCCTAGAAAGGCCAAAACCTAGGAAGAAACCTAGAGAGGAACCAGGCTGTGTGGGGTGGCCAGTCCTCTTCTGGCTGTGCCGGGTGGAGATTATAACAGAACATGGCCAAGATGTTCAAATGTTCATAAATGACCAGCATAGTCGAATAATAATAAGGCAGAACAGTTGAAACTGGAGCAGCAGCACGGTCAGGTGGACTGGGGACAGCAAGGAGTCATCATGTCAGGTAGTCCTCGGGCATGGTCCTAGGGCTCAGGTCAGTTGAAACTGGAGCAGCAGCACGGCCAGGTGGACTGGGGACAGCAAGGAGTCATCATGTCAGGTAGTCCTCAGGCATGGTCCTAGGGCTCAGGTCAGTTGAAACTGGAGCAGCAGCACGGCCAGGTGGACTGGGGACAGCAAGGAGTCATCATGTCAGGTAGTCCTGGGGCATGGTCCTAGGGCTCAGGTCCTCCGAGAGAGAGAAAGAAAGAAAGAGAGAAGGAGAGAATTAGAGAACACACACTTAGATTCACACAGGACACCGAATAGGACAGGAGAAGTACTCCAGATATAACAAACTGACCCCTAGCCCCCCCGACACATAAACTACTGCAGCATAAATACTGGAGTCTGAGACGGGATGGGTCAGGATCGCGCACATGATTACGGGTCTCGTCCCATGAGTTAATCATTGTGCTTGTGTGTTATTTATTCGAGGTACTCCTCGCTCTTTTGTTTTGAGTTTCTAACCTGTGTTTTGTTACGTGTTTGTTTGGTCTTCGTCCCCTTGCCTTCATACGGCACGCCGTAATTTGGGCTTAATAAAAAATCCAATTACGCATTCCTGCGCCTTTCTCCCAACCCTTCGTGTCAACGTGACATCCAGGGAAAAGTTGTATTTGGTTATAGTTTCTCCAGTAGGACCTGAAGGATAATAAAATAAAATTTAAAGAAAATGCTGTTAGTCACGTGCCAAATACAACGAGCCCAAAACCAACAATGCAGTTTAAAAAAATACAGAGAAGAATAAGAAATAAAAGTAACAAGTAATTAAAAAACAGAAGTTAAATAACAATAGCGAGAGGGTACTGGTACAGAGTCAATGTGCGGGGGCACCGCACATTACGGTAATATGTACATGTGGTTGGAGTTATTAAAGTGACTATGCATAGATGACAACGACAGAGAGTAGCAGTGGTGTAAAAGTGGGGGAATGCAAATAGACTGGGAAGCCATTTGTTTAGGTGTTCAGGAGTCATATTGTTTGGGGGTAGAAGCTGTTTAGAAGCCTCTTGGACCTAGCTACGGTACCACTTGCTGTCCGGTAGCGGAGAGAACAGTCTATGACTGGGGTGGCTGGAGTCTTTGACAATTTTTAGGGCCTTCCTCTGACACCGCCTGGTATAGAGGTCCTGGATGGCAGGAAGCTTGGACCCAGTGATGTGGGTCATTCGGCCAGAGTGCCTTGCGGTTGGAGGAAGAGCAGTTGCCAACCAGGCAGTGAAGCATCCTGTCGGATGCTCTCGATGGTGCAGCTGTAGAACTTTTTGAGGATCTGAGGACCCATGTCAAATCTTTTCAGTCTCCTTAGGGGGAGTAGGATTTGTCATGTCCTCTTCACGACTGTCTGGTGCGCATGAACAATATCAGTTTGTTGGTCATGTGGACACCAAGGAACTTGAAGCGCTCAACCTGCTCCTCTGCAGCCCCGTCAATGAGAATGGGGCTATGCTCAGTCCTCCTTTTTCCCGTAGTCCACAATCATCTTCTTTGTCTTGATCACGTTGAGGGAGAAGTTGTTGTCCTGGCACCACACTGCCAGGTCTCTGACCTCCTCCCTATAGGCTGTCTCGTCGTTGTCGGTGATCAGGCCTACCACTGTTGTGTCACCGGCAAACTTAATAATGGTGTTGGAGTCGTGCCTGGCCGTGCAGTCATGAGTGAACAGGGAGTACAGGAGAGGACTGAGCACGCGCCCCTGAGGGGGCCCTGTTTTGAGGATCAGCGTGGAGGATGTGTTGTTACCTACCCTTACCACCTGGGGAGGCCCGTCAGGAAGTCAGGAAGTCCCGGATCCAGTTGCAGAGGGAGGTGCTTAGTCCCAAGGTCCTCAGCTTATTGATGAGCTTTGAGGACACTGTGGTGTTTAACGCTGAGCTGTAGTCAATTAATAGCATTCTCACATAGGTGTTCCTTTTGTCCAGGTGGGAAAGGGCAGTGTGGAGTGCAATAGATATTGCATCATCTCTGGATCTGTTGGAGGGGTATTCAAACTGGAGTGGGTCTAGGGTTTCTGGGATAATGGTGTTGATGTGAGCCATGACCAGCCTTTCAAAGCACTTCATTGCTACAGATGTCAGTGTTATAGGTTGGAGGTCATTTAGGCAGGTTACCTTAGTGTTCTTGGGCACAGGGACTATGGTGGTCTGCTTAAAATATGTCAGTATTACAGACTCAGACAGGGAGAGGTTGAACATGTCAGTGAAGACACTTGCCAGTTGGTCAGCGCGTGCAGTACACGTCCTGGTAATCTGTCTGGCCCTGTGGCCTTGTAAATGTTGACGTGTTTTAGGTCTTACTCACATCGGCTGCGGAGAGCGTGATCACACAGCGTCAGGGCTGGTGTAGTACGATTTGATCTTTATCCTGTATTGATGCTTTACCTGTTTGATGGTTCGTCGGAGGACATAGCAGGATTTCTTATAAGCTTCCGGGTTAGAGTCCCGCTCCTTGAAAGTGGCAGCTCTAGCCTTTAGCTCAGTGTGGATGTTGCCTGTGATCAATGGCTTCTGGTTGGGGTATGTACGTACAGTCACTGTGGGGACGACGTCATCGATTCACTTATTGATGAAGGCAATGACTGATGTGGTGTACTCCTCAATGCTATCGGTAGGAATCCCAGAACTTATTCCAGTCTGTGCTAGCAAAACAGTCCTGTACAAAACAGTCCTTTACAAAACAGTCCTGTACTACTCGCATCTGCTTCATCTGACCACTATTTTATTGATCTAGTCACTGGTACTTCCTGCTTTAGTTTTTGCTTGTAAGCAGGAATCAGGAGGATAGAATTATGGTCAGATTTTCCAAATGGAGGGCAAGGGAGAGCTTTGTATGCATCTCTGTGTGTGGAGTAAAGCTGGTCCAGAGTTGTTTTTCCTCTGGTTGCACATTTAAACTGCTGGTAGAAATTTGGTAAAACTGATGTAAGTTTCCCTGCATTAAAGTCCCCGCCTCTGGGTGGGTGTTTCCTGTTTGCTAATGGCAGAATACAGCTTATTCAATACGGTCTTAGTGCCAGCCTCTGACTGTGGTGGTATGTAAACAGCTACGAAAAAAACTGAAAACTCTCTAGGTAGGTAGTGTGGTCTACAGTTCATCATGAGATACTCTACCTCAGTCTCAATAGCTCGAGACTTCCTTAGATATCGTGCACCAGCTGTTGTTTACAAAAATACATAGTCCGCCTCCCCTTGTCTTACCAGACGCTGCTGTTCTATCCTGCTGATACAGTGTATAAACAGCCAGCTGTGTGTTGATAGTGTGGTCGTTCAGCGACTCCGTGAAGCATAAGATATTACAGTTTTGAATGTCCCGTTGGTAGTTTAATCTTCCGCGTAAGTCATCTATTTTATTGTCCAAAGATTGCACGTGTGCTAGCAGAATGGAAGGAAGTGGGGGTCTATTCGATCGCCTACGAATTCTCAGAAGGCAGACCGCCCTCCAGCCCCTTTTTCTCTGCCTCCTCTTCACGCAAATCACGGAGATCTGGGCTTGTTCCTGAGAAAGCAGTATATCGTCTGCGTCGGCCTCGTCAGACTCGTTAAAGGAAAAAAGGATTCTGCCAGTCTGTGGTGAGTACCAGCTGTTCTGATGTCTAGAAGTTATTTTCGGTCATAACAGATGGAACATTATGCACAAAATATGAAGGAAAAAAAAGTTACAAACAACGCAAATCAACAAACAAAAAACTGAATTGTTTGGGGGCATGTAAAATGTCTGCCTTCTTCTCCGGGTGTGTCTGTGTGTGCCTGAAGATGGCAGACATGATGTCTGTAGCAGGGAATCAGGTACACCTGACCATGTCATCTCTGTCTGTCTGTCTGTCTGTCTGTCTGTCTGTCTGTCTGTCTGTCTGTCTGTCTGTCTGTCTGTCTGTTTGTATTTCTCACTGTTTCTCTCTCTCTCTCCTTTCAGTTTGAAGGGTTTGGGGATCACCTATAAAGCCAGGGGAGATTAGGGTGATAGTTGTGTAGCCTCGTTCTTTTGTCTCCGTCCACATTCTTCAGAAATGTAAGAAGGCACCAATTATCTTTCAGGTCCTAATGCCCCAGGTCTTAGACGTGTACCTTTAAAAGCTCCTCAGGTTCATGTCCCCCAGCCATAGAGAAGACCATGGGATGTAGATGGGTTATCTTCCACTGCAATTATACTGTCCACCTACTATGCAAAAGAACACAGAGAAAAGATTCCCAATAACAAACCAACACACCCAAAGGTCAGTTAGTTTACCCCTCAAAGAAAAACAACATTGTTATGTGTATCCGAGAGGGGGTACTGTAGGTCAATTACCAGGTTCGCTTAAAGAATTTGGACGCATAAATTATGAAATAAATTGTATATGATAAACAAGCTCGATCTGTGGCACATACTGGGAGATACTGGGAGAGTGAACTGCCCTAACACGACGTCATCTGGCCAGTGCTGAATCTAATCAACATTTAAAAAAATGATATTATCTCTGCTCTCTAAGGTGTGAGATTATGGAGTTATAGCTACTGTAGGTTCCTCTGCAGTGCCCATTTTCCTGCTTTCTGGTCTCTGCAGATCATCAAAGTCACAGGGCACGTGTAGTGTGAGGGATTACAGTCTAAGGGACAGCCCTGCCCCAACCCCATTCACATTTTGGCATGGGCGGGCAACAGCCTCGGTACAAGTGAGTTTTTAATGCATTCCATCTCACTTTAATTACTCCAATCTCTGTGAGGGCACACAGGAAGAAAAAAATAGAAATCCCTGAAAGCTTTCTCCGTTTTCTTGCCGAGCAGATTATCCCACTGCCCTGCCAAGTCCGCGCCACGCTGCATCCTAAGATAGAATTCAAATTCAAATTGTGAGGCTAAAGAAAGTGCAGCTGTCACCCCGTGCCTCTACCCCTCTGGCCTGCGAAGTCACCACCGCCCCCCCCCCCCCCCCGTCGGATCAAAGAGGAGCTGTCCTCCTCCTCCGCCCAGGTCCTGGCTGTAAGGCCTGCCAGTGTCTGGTCCCCCTGGGGCCGGGACCGCCTGCCTAATCCACCTCTCCTGACTCCACACTGACAGGCTGAATAAAGGCATTAAACCCCACTAAATAATTACCAATTTAAACATGGGGAGAAGCCATCAGGTATGGGGGGAGGGGGCAGATGAGGATGGTACTGGGTACTGTAGTGATGGTTTCCCTGCCAAAAACAACCTGTATTTCTCCTCTTGTTTGGTTGGTTTGTGGTTCCAGAAGTTCTGGATGAGTGACCTTACACGGCGGTATCAGACCAGGAACAGACTTGTAAAAGGCCCCAATGTACGGGAACGTTTTTGCTGTCAGTGATGTGTCTGAATGTGGCCTCCATGACAGCAGAAATAGGAACTAAGGTTTATAAGGGACAGTGTTCATGTTTTAGGGCTGGGGTTGAGGTGTGTGTGTGTGTGTATCCGCATGCATGTGTCTATGTGCGTGCACATGTCTGTACGTGTGCATGTCCGTCTTTGCCATCTGCAGATTAGTGTGCTACGAGGCCTGGGGTTCTAATCCAACAGCACCACACTGCCAAATCCAGGTAAAGTGATCCTAAATCCACCCAGCGTTCACCCTTCTCTGTTCTCCCTCTCCCCCTTCTCTGTTCTCCCTCTCCCCCTTCTCTGTTCTCTCTCTCTCACCCTTCTCTGTTCTCCCTCTCACCCTCCTCTGTTCTCCCTCTCACCCTTCTCTGTTCTCCCTCTCACCCTTCTCTGTTCTCCCTCTCACCCTCCTCTGTTCTCCCTCTCACCCTCCTCTGTTCTCCCTCTCCCCCTCCTCTATTCTCCCTATCCCCCTCCTCTATTCTTCCTATACCTCACTCCTTCCTATCTTCTCCCTCTCCTCTCCCTCCCTCTCTCCTCTCTTCTCCCTCTCCCTCTCCCTCTCTCCCTCCTCTCTTCTCCCTCTCCTCTCCCTCCCTCCCTCTCTCATCTCTTTTCCCTCTCCCTCTCTCCCTCCTATCTTCTCCCTCTCCCTCCTCTCTTCTCCCTCTCCTCTCCCTCGCTCCCTCTTTTCTCCTTCCTCTCTTCTCTCTCTCCTCTCCCTCTCTCCCTCCTCTCTTCTCCCTCTCAACTCTTCTCCCTCTCCTCTCTCCTCTCCCTCTGTTCTTGAATCCCTGTGGTAAGCCCCATCTATTAGTGCTGGAGAGATCAGTCTCTCTGCCATCCTCCTCTCTAAAGACCGGTAGGCTGCAAGACCCACGCACTGACAACTTAATCTCTTCTCTGAGAAAATAAGGAGTGAATAGGGGGAATTGCCATGTGACAAAAGAGTTCAGACTTGACCATGATTCTTTTCCTTTCAGTCTTTCTCTGTCTAGGTGATTGGAGGCTGAGACCAGAGGTTTACCTGTTCTCATCAAACAGGTTAAGATCTGTGACTGTACTCTACACACGATACTGTATTTGTCAAATTATTTGAAACCATTTTTATGTAGTTTCGTGTTCTCCATATTCAAGGCTTTCAATTATGTAAAATAACTATATCAATCAAAGATGGTGTAATCTGACAGAAATACAAGTCCTCGAAAGGCCTGAGAGACTGTGCAATATGTGTTCTCTTCAGTCATGCCAAAACCAAAATTATTGTGCCCTGATCAGCTCGTCTTAACACGCACGACTGACTCCTCTTGGCAGAGTGACAGACACATCCTGTAAATCAACCAAGTATTTACATACGTTTTTATCTTCCTCTGCATTCAATAACCGCCACTGATTGAGCAAGCAACAGTGACGAATGTACACACACACACACACACACACACACAAGTACAGGCACACACTCACACAACGAAACCGCCGAGTGCTGAAGCGTGCAGTGGGTAGAAATTGTCTGTCCTTGATTGCAACACTCACTACGGAGTTCCAAACCGCCTATGGAAGCAACATCAGCACATGAACTGTTTGGTCAGGAGGTTCATGAAATGTGTTTCCATGGCCGAGCAGCTGCACACAAGCCTAAGATCACCGTGCGCAATGCCAAGCGTCGGAGGGAGTGCTGTAAAAGCGGAAGTGGAAACGTGTTCTCTGGAGTGATGAATCTGGCGGTCCGTTTGACTATTCTGGGTTTGGCAGATTCCCGGAGAATGCTATCTGCCCCAATGCATAATGACAACTGTAAAGTTTGGTGGAGGAGGAATAATGGTCTGGGGCTGTTTTAATGGTTTGGGCCAGGCACCTTAGTTCCTGTGAAGATACATTTTAACGCTACAGCATGCAATAACATTCTAGATGATTCTGTTCTTCCAACTTTGTGGCAACTATTTAGGCCCTTTCCTGTTTCAGCATGACAATGCCCCATGCACAAAACAAGATCCATACTGGAATGGTTAGTCGAGGTCGGTGTGGAAGAACTTGACTGGCCTGCACAGACCCCTGACCTCAACCCCATCAAACACCTTTGGGATGAATTGGAACGCCGACTGCAAGCCATGCCTAATCCCCCCACACTAGAGCCCGGCCTCACCAATGCTTGTGTGGCTGAAAAGAAGCAAGTCCCCGCAGCAATGTTCCCACATCTGGTGGGAAAGCCTTCCCAGAAGAGTGGAGGCTGGCTGTTATAGTAGCAAAGGGGGGACCAACTCCATATTAAAGCCTTCCCAGAAGAGTGGAGGATGATATAGTAGCAAAGGGGGTACCTACTCCATATTAATGCCCATGACTTTGGAATGAGATGTTTGACAAGCAGTTGTCCACATACTTTTGGTCACGTAGTGTATGTAGATATGCAAACACACGCACACACACACGCACATACACATTAAAACACACAAGAGTCCGCTTCAGGGCACGCTGTTAGATCCACCTGCTCTGCTCTGTAATGGCTGGTATTCCATTGATGTTTCTCATTTTATTCTCCATCCGCTGGAGACAGGGTGTGTGTCTGATACGTGCTTCTACACCTGCATTGCTTGCTGTTTGGGGTTTTAGGCTGGGTTTCTGTACAGCACTTTGAGATATCAGCTGATGTACGAAGGGCTATATAAAAAAATAAAAAAAAATTGATTTGATTTGATTTGATTTGATTTGATATGACTTCTGGTTTGGGGTGTCTGACAGTGCCAGAACTACACTTTGTGTGTATGTATGTGTGTGTCCATATGCATGCGTGTGTGTGCTTGTGCCCATGTGAAAAATGCTATAGTATAGTACGGTATAAATACTGTAATATTCGCTGTAGTGTTTTTGCGGACTTTACTGTAGTATTCACTGTTTTGCTGACTTTACTGTAGTATTTAAAAGTCTGCAAGTATTTACAGTTAACTACAGTATGAATACTGAAGTAAAATAAAACTGTAGTATATACTATAGTAATGAATGTAGTATTTTTGCGGAATGTACTATATACAGTAGTATTTACTGTAGTGTTTTTGCAGATTGTATTATTTGCAATGGTGTTTTTTTTTATCTTTAACATAGAAGTGTAGGTTTTCTACTTCAGGAAAGTGGATGAATACATAAAGAGTACATTTCCCATGACCTGTAGCTAGGGACAGTTACCTCAGTGTGTCTGCTCTTTTCTATAATCAGTACGGAACACATTACTAGGGACAGTTACCGCAGTGTGTCAGCTCTTTTCTATAATGAGTACGGAACACATTACTAGGGACAGTTACCTCAGTGTGTCTGCTCTTTTCTATAATGAGTACGGAACACATTACTAGGGACAGTTACCTCAGTGTGTCTGCTCTTTTCTATAATGAGTACGGAACACATTACTAGGGACAGTTACCTCAGTGTGTCTGCTCTTTTCTATAATGAGTACGGAACACATTACTAGGGACAGTTACCTCAGTGTGTGCTCTTTTCTATAATGAGTACGGAACACATTACTAGGGACAGTTACCGCAGTGTGTCTGCTCTTTTCTATAATGAGTACGGAACACATTACTAGGGACAGTTACCTCAGTGTGTCTGCTCTTTTCTATAATGAGTACGGAACACATTACTAGGGACAGTTACCTCAGTGTGTCAGCTCTTTTCTATAATGAGTACGGAACACATTACTAGGGACAGTTACCTCAGTGTGTGCTCTTTTCTATAATGAGTACGGAACACATTACTAGGGACAGTTACCGCAGTGTGTCAGCTCTTTTCTATAATGAGTACGGAACACATTACTAGGGACAGTTACCTCAGTGTGTCTGCTCTTTTCTATAATGAGTACGGAACACATTACTAGGGACAGTTACCTCAGTGTGTCTGCTCTTTTCTATAATGAGTACGGAACACATTACTAGGGACAGTTACCTCAGTGTGTCTGCTCTTTTCTATAATGAGTACGGAACACATTACTAGGGACAGTTACCTCAGTGTCTGCTCTTTTCTATAATGAGTACGGAACACATTACTAGGGACAGTTACCTCAGTGTGTCTGCTCTTTTCTATAATGAGTACGGAACACATTACTAGGGACAGTTACCTCAGTGTGTCAGCTCTTTTCTATAATGAGTACGGAACACATTACTAGGGACAGTTACCTCAGTGTGTCAGCTCTTTTCTATAATGAGTACGGAACACATTACTAGGGACAGTTACCTCAGTGTGTCAGCTCTTTTCTATAATGAGTACGGAACACATTACTAGGGACAGTTACCTCAGTGTGTCAGCTCTTTTCTATAATGAGTACGGAACACATTACTAGGGACAGTTACCTCAGTGTGTGCTCTTTTCTATAATGAGTACGGAACACATTACTAGGGACAGTTACCTCAGTGTGTCTGCTCTTTTCTATAATGAGTACGGAACACATTACTAGGGACAGTTACCTCAGTGTGTCTGCTCTTTTCTATAATGAGTACGGAACACATTACTAGGGACAGTTACCTCAGTGTGTCTGCTCTTTTCTATAATGAGTACGGAACACATTACTAGGGACAGTTACCTCAGTGTGTCTGCTCTTTTCTATAATGAGTACGGAACACATTACTAGGGACAGTTACCTCAGTGTGTCTGCTCTTTTCTATAATGAGTACGGAACACATTACTAGGGACAGTTACCTCAGTGTGTCTGCTCTTTTCTATAATGAGTACGGAACACATTACTAGGGACAGTTACCTCAGTGTGTGCTCTTTTCTATAATGAGTACGGAACACATTACTAGGGACAGTTACCTCAGTGTGTCTGCTCTTTTCTATAATGAGTACGGAACACATTACTAGGGACAGTTACCTCAGTGTGTCTGCTCTTTTCTATAATGAGTACGGAACACATTACTAGGGACAGTTACCTCAGTGTGTCTGCTCTTTTCTATAATGAGTACGGAACACATTACTAGGGACAGTTACCTCAGTGTGTCAGCTCTTTTCTATAATGAGTACGGAACACATTACTAGGGACAGTTACCTCAGTGTGTCTGCTCTTTTCTATAATGAGTACGGAACACATTACTAGGGACAGTTACCTCAGTGTGTCTGCTCTTTTCTATAATGAGTACGGAACACATTACTAGGGACAGTTACCTCAGTGTGTCTGCTCTTTTCTATAATGAGTACGGAACACATTACTAGGGACAGTTACCTCAGTGTGTCTGCTCTTTTCTATAATGAGTACGGAACACATTACTAGGGACAGTTACCTCAGTGTGTCTGCTCTTTTCTATAATGAGTACGGAACACATTACTAGGGACAGTTACCTCAGTGTGTCTGCTCTTTTCTATAATGAGTACGAAACACATTACTAGGGACAGTTACCTCAGTGTGTGCTCTTTTCTATAATGAGTACGGAACACATTACTAGGGACAGTTACCTCAGTGTGTCTGCTCTTTTCTATAATGAGTACGGAACACATTACTAGGGACAGTTACCTCAGTGTGTCTGCTCTTTTCTATAATGAGTACGGAACACATTACTAGGGACAGTTACCTCAGTGTGTCTGCTCTTTTCTATAATGAGTACGGAACACATTACTAGGGACAGTTACCTCAGTGTGTCTGCTCTTTTCTATAATGAGTACGGAACACATTACATTGTCTACTTGGCATGTAGGTTTCTCACTTAAGCGTGGCACAAATTGCGATATAGAGTAAATGCAAATGAAATACTGTAGTATTTACAAAAGTTTTTTTTGAGGACTGTAGTGTTTTTGTGGACATTAATGTAATATTTACTACAGTGGTTTTTGTGGACATTACTGTACTATATACAGTACTATAGTGGTTTTTGTGGACATTACTGTAATATATACAGTACTACAGTGGTTTTTGAGGACATTACTGTAATATATACAGTACTACCGTGGTTTTTGTGGACATTACTGTAATATATACAGTACTACAGTGGTTTTTGTGGACATTACTGTAATATATACAGTACTACAGTGGTTTTTGTGGACATTACTGTAATATATACAGTACTACAGTGGTTTTTGAGGACATTACTGTAATATATACAGTACTACAGTGGTTTTTGTGGATAATACTGTAGTAAATAGTGAAGTACGATTACAAAAAACTGATATGTGGAAATCTAATTTTCATCTTCGTATCCTAAAATTATAATTTCACGGTCAAACGATCGTTCTGATTTATGAGTTGAGCTTTGTTTTCCAACTGCCAACTCAATTCCAAGGTACTACGTTTATCTTGTTGTTTGAAAATCTGCCCTTGGTATTGTTTGGGGGTAAACCCATAATCCGTTTACCTCTCTTACCTGACTCCGTTGTAACCCACTAGACGATGTGTATGTCCCAAATGGCACCCTCTTCCCCTACATAGCGCACTACTTTTGACCAGTGCCTATAGGGCTCTGGTCAAAAGTAGTGCACTAAATAGGGATTAGGGTGTCATTTAGGGTGCACACTATGTCAATTCCACTTTATGAACTGTGTATTATTCACCAATGAAAACAATTATGTAAGTAAGTCTAAATTAGCGTACAACCATAACAGGGTTTCTCGTGTTCTAGGACATTACCTTTAAACATGCTTTCTGTTTACGCTGTTTGTTATTATGGCCAACTTCACCAACATTCCCTTGACAATATAGCCTGGTCCCAGATCTTTGTGTATGTTAGCTAACTTCTCTGACTCTAATACGTCTCTGACTGTTTGTTATCTAACTCACTAAACACATTTTTCCTGACATTCCAGGAGATGGCATTCATGGAGATTGCATTCATCGAGATTTGCATTCATGGCATTTGCTTTGCATGTCTGCTCAGCTGTAAATTACCTTCTTCGGGATCCAATCAAATCAATTGTATTTATAAAGCCCTAGTTACATCGTCTGATATCTCAAAGTACCGTACAGAAACCCAGCCTAAAACCCCAAACAGCAAGCAAGCAATGCAGGTGTAGAAGCACGGTGGCTAGAAAAAACTCCCTAGAAAGGCCAGAACCTAGGAAGAAACCTAGAGAGGAACCAGGCAATGAGGGGTGGTATCACTCCCTGACCATAGAGAGCTTTTTTATTCTCTATTTTGGTTATGTCGGGGTGTGACTAGGGGGGGGGGGGGGGGGGGGGGGGGGTTCCTATCTTGGGGTTTTTATTTCTATGTTGTCCTGGTATAGTTCCCAATCAGAGGCAGCTATTTATCGTTGTCTCTGATTGGGGATCGTATTTAGGCAGCCATTTCCCCACTGTGTTTTGTGGGATCTTGTTTTGAGATAGTGCAAGGTAGCACCTCTTATGTTACGGTTAAATATTGGTTTCCTTTTGGGTTTTTTTGTACGTTTCAAATAAATAAAGATGTCTAACTCAGAGCAAGCTGCGCCTTGGTCCGTCTCTATACATCGTGACAGGTGGCCAGTCCTCTTCTGGCTGTGCCGGGTGGAGATTATAACAGAACATGGCCAAGATGTTCAAATGTTCATAGATGACCAGCATGGTCAAATAACAATAATCACAGTGGTTGTAGAGGGTGCAACAGGTCAGCACCTCAGGAGTAAATGTCAGTTGGCTTTTCATAGCCGATCATTCAGTGTATCTCTACCGCTCCTGTTGTCTCTAGAGAGTTGAAAACGGCAGGTCTGGGACAGGTAGCACGTCCGGTGAACAGGTCAGGGTTCCATAGCCGCAGGCAGAACAGTTGAAACTGGAGCAGCAGCACGGCCAGGTGGACTGGGGACAGCAAGGACTCATCAGGCCAGGTAGTCCTGAGGCATGGTCCTAGGGCTAAGGTCCTATGACAAAGAGAAATAAAGAAAAAAAGAAAGAAAGAGAGAATGAAAGAGATTATTAGAGAGAGCATACTTAAATTCACACAGGACACCAGATAAGACAGGAGAAATACTCCAGATATAACAGACTGAACCTAGCCCCCCGACACCAAACCAACTGCAGCATAAATACTGGAGGCTGAGACAGGTGGGGTCAGGAGATACTGTGGCCCCATCCAACGATACCCCCAGACAGGGCCTAACAGGCAGGATATAACCCCACCCTCTTTGCCAAAGCACAGCCCCCACACCACTAGAGGGAAATCTTCAACCACCAACTTACCATCCTGAGACAAGGCCGAGTATAGCCCATCTTCACACTCCTGGGCCAGACTACACTCAATCATAGGACCTACTGAAGAGATGAGTCTTCAATAAAGACTTAACGGTTGAGACTGAGTCTGCATCTCTCACAAGGGTAGGCAGACCATTCCATAAAAATGGAGTTCTATAAGAGAAAGCCCTGCCTCCAGGTGTTTGCTTAGAAATTCTAGGGACAATTAGGAGGCCTGCGTCTTGTGACCGTAGCGTACGTGTAGGTATGTACAGTAGGACCAAATCAGAAAGATAGGTAGGAGCAAGCCCATGTAATGCTTTGTAGGTTAGCAATTAAACCTTGAAATCAGCCCTTGCCTTAACAGGAAGCCAGTGTAGAGAGGCCAGCACTGGAGTAATATGATCAAATTTTTTGGTTCTAGTCAAGTTTCTGCATCATTTTTGGACAGAAATGTTCTGGTTTTTGCAATGTTACATAGATGGAAAAAAAGCAGTCCTTGAAACAGTCTTGATATGTTCGTCAAAAGAGAGATCAGGGTCCAGAGTAACGCCGAGGTCCTTCACAGTTTAATTTGAGACGACTGCACAACCATCAATATTAATTGTCTGATTCAACAGAAGATCTTGTTGTTTCTTGGGACCTAGAACAAGCATCGCTGTTTTGTCCAAGTTTAAAAGTAGAACATTTGCAGACATCCACTTCCTTATGTCTGAAACACAGGCTTCCAGCATAGGCAATTTTGGGGCTTCACCATGTTTCATCAAAATGTACAGCTGTGTGTACTTAACATTATGTTCCCGAATGACATCACCAAGAGGTAAAATATATAGTGAAAACAATAGTGGTCCTAAAACGGAACCTTTGAGGAACACCAAAATTGACATTTGATTTGTCAGAGGACAAACCATTCACAGAGACAAACTGATATCTTTCCGACAGATAAGATCTAAACCAGGCCAGAACTTGTCCGTGTAGACCAATTTGGTTTTCCAATCTCTCCAAAAGAATGTGGTGATCGATGGTATCAAAAGCTGGGATCGGTGTCCCTTCCACAGGATGGTTTAGCTAATGTAGGCTAATGCGATAAGTAGGTAATAAGAAAACTTCCCAGGACATAGACATATCTGATATTGGCAGAAAGCTTAAATTCTTGTTAATATAACTGCACTGTCCAATTTACAGTAGCTATTACAGTGAAATAATACCATGCTATTGTTTGAGGAGAGTTCACAATATTGAACATGAAAAGATGTTAATAAACAAATTATGCACATTTAGGCATATATTGATACAACATTTTGAACAGAAATTCAATGGTTCACTCGATCGGTCTAAAACATTTCACATATACTGATGCCATCTAGTGGCCACTATCTAACTTGAACCTGGGCTGGAATATTACATTATGGCCTTTCTCTTGCATTTCAAAAATAAAAAAGAACGGTTCATTTAAAAAAATATATATATATATATATATATATATATATATATATATGTTACCAGCTCTATTGTGTTATATTCTGCTACATTCCTTTCACATTTACACAAATTTCAAAGTGTTTCCTTTCAAATGATACCAAGAATATGCACATCCTTGCTTCAGGGACTGAGCTACAGGCATGTTGATATGGGTGTGTCATTTTAGGCAAAATTAATAATATATTGTTATCTAACACACTAATTCCCTAAATAATATTTTGTTATCTAACTCACTTACTCATTAAATAATATATTGTTATCTAACTTACTAAATAATATATTGTTATCCAACTCAATAACTCTCTAAATAATATTTTGTTATCCATCTCACTAACTCTGAATAATACATTGTTATCTAACACACTAACTCTGAATAATATATTGTTATCCAACTGACTAACTCTAAATAATAGATTGTTAACTAACTATCTAAATAATATATTGCTATCTAACTCTCTAACTCTCTAAATAATATATTGCTATCTAACTCTCTAACTCTCTAAATAATATATTGTTATCTAACTCACTAACTCACTAAAAAATATATTGTTACGTAACTCACTAACTCTAAATAATATATTGTTATCTAACTCACTAACTCACTAAATAATATATTGTTACGTAACTCACTAACTCTAAATAATATATTGTTATCTAACTCACTAACTCACTAAATAATATATTGTTATCTAACTCACTAACTCTCTAAATAATATATTGTTATCTAACTCACTAACTCACTAAATACTATATTGTTATCTAACTCACTAACTCTAAATAATATATTGTTATCTAACTCACTAACTCTCTAAATAATATATTGTTATCTAACTCACTAACTCACTAAATAATGTATTGTTATCTAACTCACTAACTCACTAAATAATATATTGTTACGTAACTCACTAACTCTAAATAATATATTGTTATCTAACTCACTCACTAAATACTATATTGTTATCTAACTCACTCACTAAATACTATATTGTTATCTAACTCACAAACTCTCGAAATACTATATTGTTATCTAACTCACTCACTAAATAATATATTGTTTTCTAACTCACAAACTCTCTAAATAATATATTGTTATCTAACTCACTAACTCACTAAATAATACATTGTCATGCAACTAACTCACTAAATAATATATTGTTATGCAACTCACTAAATAATATATTGTTATCTAACCCACTAACTAACTAAATAATATATTGTCATGTAACTCACTAAATAATATATTGTTATCTAACTCACAAACTCTAAATAATATATTGTTATGCAACTAACTCACTAAATAATATATTGTTATCTAACTCACTAAATAATATATTGTTATCTAACCCACTAACTAACTAAATAATATATTGTCATGTAACTCACTAAATAATATATTGTTATCTAACTCACAAACTCTAAATAATATATTGTTATGCAACTAACTCACTAAATAATATATCGTTATCTATCTAACTCACAAACTCTAAATAATATATCGTTATCTATCTAACTCACAAACTCTAAATAATATACTGTTATCTAACTCACAAACTCTAAATAATATATTGTTATCTAACTCACTAACTCACTAAATAATATATTGTTATCTAATTCACTAACTCTAAATAATACATTGTTTTCTAACTCACTAAATAATACATTATATCTAACTAAGTAACTCTCTGAATAATATATTGTTATCTAACTCACTAACTCACTAAATTATATATTGTTATCCAACTCACTAACTCTAAATAATACATTGTTATCTACCTCACTAACTCTGAATTATATATTGTTATCTAACTCACTAACTCACTAAATAATATATTGTTATCTAACTCACTAACTCACTAAAAAATATATATTGTTATATAACTCACTAACTCACTAAATAATATATTGTTATCTAACTCACTAACTCACTAAATAATATATTGTTATCTAACTCACTAACTCACTAAAAAATACATTGTTATCTAACTCACTAACTCACTAAAAAATATATTGTTATCTAACTCACTAACTCACTAAAAAATACATTGTTATCTAACTCACTAACTCACTAAAAAATATATTGTTATCTAACTCACTAACTCACTAAATAATATATTGTTATATAACTCACTAACTCACTAAATAATATATTGTTATCTAACTCACTAACTCACTAAATAATATATTGTTATCTAACTCACTAACTCACTAAAAAATACATTGTTATCTAACTCACTTACTCTGAATAATATACTGTTATCTAACTCACTAACTCACTAAATAATATAATGTTATCTAACTCTCTAAATAATACATTGTTATCTAACTCACTAACTCTAAATAATACATTGTTATCTAACTCACTAACTCACTAAATAATATACTGTTATCTAACTCACTAACTCACTAAATAATATACTGTTATCTAACTCACTAACTCACTAAATAATATACTGTTATCTAACTCACTAACTCACTAAATAATATGTTGTTATCTAACTCACTAATTCCCTAAATAATATGTTGTTATCTAACTCACTAACTCACTAAATAATATATTGTTATCTAACTCACTAACTCTAAATAATATATTGTTATCTAACTCACTAACTCACTAAATAATACATTGTTATCTAACTCACTAACTCTAAATAATATATTGTCATCTAACTCTCTAAATAATATATTGTTATCTAACTCACTAACTCTAAATAATATATTGTCATCTAACTCTCTAAATAATATATTGTTATCTAACTCACTAACTCACTAAATAATGTATTGTTATCTAACTCACTAACTCACTAAATAATATATTGTTACGTAACTCACTAACTCTAAATAATATATTGTTACGTAACTCACTAACTCTAAATAATATATTGTTATCTAACTCACTAACTCTAAATAATATATTGTTACGTAACTCACTAACTCTAAATAATATATTGTTATCTAACTCACTAACTCTAAATAATATATTGTTATCTAACTCTCTAAATAATATATTGTTATCTAACTCACTAACTCTAAATAATATATTGTTATCTAACTCACTCACTAAATAATATATTGTTATCTAACTCACTCACTAAATAATATATTGTTACGTAACTCACTAACTCTAAATAATATATTGTTATCTAACTCTCTAAATAATATATTGTTATCTAACTCACTCAAAAAATAATATATTGTTATCTAACTCACAAACTCTCTAAATAATATGTTGTTATCTAACTCACTAAATAATATGTTGTTATCTAACTCTCTAAATAATATGTTGTTATCTAACTCACTAAATAATATGTTGTTATCTAACTCTCTAAATAATATGTTGTTATCTAACTCACTAAATAATATATTGTTATGTAACTCACAAACTCTCTAAATAATATATTGTTATCTAACTCACTAACTCACTAAATAATACATTGTCATGTAACTCACTAAATAATATATTGTTATGCAACTAACTCACTAAATAATATATTGTTATCTAACTCACTAAATAATATATTGTTATCTAACCCACTAACTAACTAAATAATATATTGTCATGTAACTCACTAAATAATATATTGTTATCTAACTCACAAACTCTAAATAATATATTGTTATGCAACTAACTCACTAAATAATATATCGTTATCTATCTAACTCACAAACTCTAAATAATATATCGTTATCTATCTAACTCACAAACTCTAAATAATATACTGTTATCTAACTCACAAACTCTAAATAATATATTGTTATCTAACTCACTAACTCACTAAATAATATATTGTTATCTAATTCACTAACTCTAAATAATACATTGTTTTCTAACTCACTAAATAATACATTATATCTAACTAAGTAACTCTCTGAATAATATATTGTTATCTAACTCACTAACTCACTAAATTATATATTGTTATCCAACTCACTAACTCTAAATAATACATTGTTATCTACCTCACTAACTCTGAATTATATATTGTTATCTAACTCACTAACTCACTAAATAATATATTGTTATCTAACTCACTAACTCACTAAAAAATATATATTGTTATCTAACTCTCTAACTCACTAAATAATATATTGTTATCTAACTCACTAACTCACTAAATTATATATTGTTATCCAACTCACTAACTCTAAATAATACATTGTTATCTACCTCACTTACTCTGAATAATATACTGTTATCTAACTCACTAAGTCACTAAATAATATACTGTTATCTAACTCACTAACTCACTAAATAATATAATGTTATCTAACTCTCTAAATAATACATTGTTATCTAACTCACTAACTCTAAATAATACATTGTTATCTAACTCACTAACTCTGAATAATATACTGTTATCTAACTCACTAACTCACTAAATAATATAATGTTATCTAACTCTCTAAATAATACATTGTTATCTAACTCACTAACTCTAAATAATACATTGTTATCTAACTCACTAACTCACTAAATAATATACTGTTATCTAACTCACTAACTCACTAAATAATATACTGTTATCTAACTCACTAACTCACTAAATAATATACTGTTATCTAACTCACTAACTCACTAAATAATATGTTGTTATCTAACTCACTAATTCCCTAAATAATATGTTGTTATCTAACTCACTAACTCACTAAATAATATATTGTTATCTAACTCACTAAATAATATATTGTTATCTAACTCTCTAAATAATATATTGTTATCTAACTCTCTAAATAATATATTGTCATCTAACTCTCTAAATAATATATTGTTATCTAACTCACTAACTCTAAATAATATATTGTCATCTAACTCTCTAAATAATATATTGTTATCTAACTCACTAACTCACTAAATAATATATTGTTATCTAACTCACTAACTCTAAAGAATATATTGTTATCTAACTCACTAACTCACTAAATAATATACTGTTATCTAACTCACTAACTCACTAAATAATATATTGTTATCTAACTCACTAACTCACTAAATAATATATTGTTACGTAACTCACTAACTCTAAATAATATATTGTTATCTAACTCTCTAAATAATATATTGTTATCTAACTCACTAACTCTAAATAATATATTGTTATCTAACTCACTCACTAAATACTATATTGTTATCTAACTCACTCACTAAATACTATATTGTTATCTAACTCACAAACTCTCGAAATACTATATTGTTATCTAACTCACTCACTAAATAATATATTGTTTTCTAACTCACAAACTCTCTAAATAATATGTTGTTATCTAACTCACTAACTCACTAAATAATACATTGTCATGTAACTCACTAAATAATATATTGTTATGCAACTAACTCACTAAATAATATATTGTTATGCAACTAACTCACTAAATAATATATTGTTATGCAACTAACTCACTAAATAATATATTGTTATCTAACTCACTAAATAATATATTGTTATCTAACCCACTAACTAACTAAATAATATATTGTCATGTAACTCACTAAATAATATATTGTTATCTAACTCACAAACTCTAAATAATATATTGTTATGCAACTAACTCACTAAATAATATATCGTTATCTATCTAACTCACAAACTCTAAATAATATATCGTTATCTATCTAACTCACAAACTCTAAATAATATACTGTTATCTAACTCACAAACTCTAAATAATATATTGTTATCTAACTCACTAACTCACTAAATAATATATTGTTATCTAATTCACTAACTCTAAATAATACATTGTTTTCTAACTCACTAAATAATACATTATATCTAACTAAGTAACTCTCTGAATAATATATTGTTATCTAACTCACTAACTCACTAAATTATATATTGTTATCCAACTCACTAACTCTAAATAATACATTGTTATCTACCTCACTAACTCTGAATTATATATTGTTATCTAACTCACTAACTCACTAAATAATATATTGTTATCTAACTCACTAACTCACTAAAAAATATATATTGTTATATAACTCACTAACTCACTAAATTATATATTGTTATCCAACTCACTAACTCTAAATAATACATTGTTATCTAACTCACTAACTCTGAATAATATACTGTTATCTAACTCACTAACTCACTAAATAATATATTGTTATCTAATTCACTAACTCACTAAATAATATATTGTTATCTAACTCACTAACTCACTAAATAATATATTGTTATCTAATTCACTAACTCTAAATAATACATTGTTTTCTAACTCACTAAATAATACATTATATCTAACTAAGTAACTCTCTGAATAATATATTGTTATCTAACTCACTAACTCTAAATAATACATTGTTATCTAACTCACTAACTCACTAAATAATATAATGTTATCTAACTCTCTAAATAATACATTGTTATCTAACTCACTAACTCTAAATAATACATTGTTATCTAACTCACTAACTCACTAAATAATATACTGTTATCTAACTCACTAACTCACTAAATAATATACTGTTATCTAACTCACTAACTCACTAAATAATATACTGTTATCTAACTCACTAACTCACTAAATAATATGTTGTTATCTAACTCACTAATTCCCTAAATAATATGTTGTTATCTAACTCACTAACTCACTAAATAATATATTGTTATGTAACTCACTAAATAAGATATTGTTATCTAACTCACTAACTCTAAATAATATACTGTTATCTAACTCACTAACTCACTAAATAATATATTGTTGTCTAACTCACTAACTCACTAAATAAGATATTGTTATCTAACTCACTAACTCTAAATAATATACTGTTATCTAACTCACTAACTCTCTAAATAATATACTGTTATCTAACTCACTAACTCACTAAATAATATATTGTTATCTAACTCACTTACTCACTAAAAAATACATTGTTATCTAACTCACTAATTCACTAAATAATATATTGTTATCTAACTCACTTACTCACTAAAAAATACATTGTTATCTAACTCACTAATTCACTAAATAATATATTGTTGTCTAACTCACTAAATAATATATTGTTATCTAACTCACTAACTCTTAATAATATATTGTTATCTAACTCACTAACTCAACAAATAATATATGGTTATCTAACTCACTAACTAAATAATCTAAATAATATATTGTTATCCAATTCACTGACTCTATAAATTATATATTATCTAACTCACTAAATAACATATTGTTATCTAACTCACTAAATAACATTTTGTTCTCTAACTCAATAAATAATATATTGTTACCTAACTCACTAAATAAAATATTGTTATCTAACTCAATAAATAATATATTGTTACCTAACTCACTAAATAAAATATTGTTATCTAACTCAATAAATAATATATTGTTACCTAACTCACTAAATAAAATATTCTTATCCAACTCACTAACTCTAAATAATATACTGTTTTCTAACTCACCAACTCACTAAATAATATATTGTTATCTAACTCACTAACTTTGAATAACATATTGTTGTCCAAGTCACCAAATCTCTAAATAATATATTGTTATCTCACTCTACATAATCTTGTCCACGTGATGACTCATACAAAATTCTTGCCATTGAGTTTCTCCAAAATCCAACGTAGTTTTCCTGAAATCCTAGTTGGAAGACTCACAGAATCAGGACGTAATAAACAGGTAAACCAAAATAATCCAACCAGGATTTCTGGAAAACCTAGGAATTTTTCAACCCTAATCAACTGAGTTTTTCTGTTGATACAAAACAGGCCTAAATATCTGGGACCAGGCTAAGAGCACAGAGCCCAGAGGACCAATATGAACCTTGTGAACACCTCTGTCTATAGTGTCAGTGTTTACATTACATTATAGTGTATGGCGTGACTTGAACATTCAGGGAAGTTGGCTAAGGCACACTACAGACATAACGACCAGGGATCAAGGGAAGGACATTTTGCCCGGTGGATAGGCATGTACCTTGTGTGTTTTTGTGCTCAGTACACACGAGTTTGATTGACATTTGCAGAGGAACTGGTCGAACGGCTTCAGCCTTTGACAAACTGAAAGGTGTGTGTGAAGGTATGCCCAGTATGTAAGATCTGAGGGAGGTGTGTGTGTATAAGGATGTACAGTACAGCAGTAAACACTTAATAAAAATAAGAGACAGAAGCATAGATAGACAGCATCGCTGACTTCACATGGCTGAGTGAGATAACGATTGACAGTAGCTAGTATGTAGGTGAGCTATTGTTTCAATCACCCACAACAGAAGGTCATTCATTACTTCACATGTCCAATCACTGCTAGGTAAAACAATGACACAGAGATTCGTGAAACACAAACACCTTTTAACATAGACTGCACACCCACATGAAAAAATACAACAGTTTACTATAGAATAATACAGTACTTACTATAGAATTCTAAAGTAAGCTGAAGTTTCCTCTAGAATACTACACTACACAGTGTAGTATCCTCTAGAGTACTGTACTACACACTGTAGTATACTGTAGAGTACTATACTACACACTGTATTATGTGTAGCACTTACAGTATTAACTGCAAAAAAAAACACTGCAGTAAATACTACATTAGTGTCCACAAAAACACTGAAGTAAATACTACATTAGTGTCCACAAAAACACTGAAGTAAATACAAAATTAGTGTCCACAAAAACACTGCATTAAATACTACATTAGTGTCCACAAAAACACTGTAGTAAATACTACCTTAGTGTTCACAAAAACACTGCAGTAAATACTACATTAGTGTCCACAAAAACACTGCAGTCCGCAAAACCCCTAGACTTGTTTAACAATAGGAAATACTACAGTATTTAATTTGCATATACCCTGCCCATTCTCCTCTCCCTTATCGCAATATGTGCCACCCATGAGTGAGAAACCTACATGCCAAGTACAGGTTACAGTTCAGAAACTAACCCCAGACCTACCTACCTACAGGTTATGTCAAATGTGCTCTTAGTATTTCTCCAGTATGTTTCCTGAAATAGAAAAACTCCACTTCCATGTCAAATATAATATAATGAAAACAGCAATGTCTGCAAACACACTACATTATTTGCTGTATACACAGTGCTTTCAGAAAGGATTCACATCCCTTGACTTTTTCCACATTTTGCTACATTACAGCCTTATTCAAAAAAATATATGAATAAAGGCCCGATTGGGCGAACGTTCACGTTGCAACAGAACAAAGAACCTGAGCACACAGCCAAAACAACGCAGGAGTGGCTTTGGGACAAGTCATTGAATGTCCTTGAGTGGCCCAGCCAGAGCCCGGACTTGATCCCGATCAAACATCTCTGGGGAGACCTGACATTAGCTGTGCAGCGATGCTCCCCATCCAACCTGACAGAGCTTGAAAGGATCTGCAGAGAAAAACTGGAGAAACTCCCCAAATACAGATGTTTCAAGCTTGTAGCATCATACCCAAGAAGACTCAAAGCTAATTGCTGCCAAAGGTGCTTCAACAAAGTACTGAGTGAAGGGTGTGAATAATTATGTAAATGGCATATTTCAGTTTTGTATTTTTTATAAATTTGCCAAAATGTCTACAATCTTATTTTTGCTTTGTCATTATGAGCTATTGAGTGTAGATTGATGAGAAGAAAAAAAACAATTTAATCAATTTTAGCATAATGCTGTAACCTAACAAAATGTGGTAGAAGTGAAGGAGTCTGAATGCTTTCCGAATGCACTGTATACTACAGTTTCTTACTACAGTATGTAAACTACAGTTAACTGTACATACTACAGTATTTATACTACAGTTTCTTACTACAGTATTTATACTACAGTTAACTGTACATAGTACAGTATTTATACTACAGTTAACTGTACATACTACAGTATTTATACTACAGTTAACTATACATACTACAGTATGTATACTACAGTTAACTGTACATACTACAGTATGTATACTACAGTTAACTGTACATACTACTGTATTTATACTACAGTTAACTGTACATACTACAGTATGTATACTACAGTTAACTGTACATACTACAGTATGTATACAACAGTTTCTTACTACAGTATTTATACTACAGTTAACTGTACATAGTACAGTATTTATACTACAGTTAACTGTACATACTACAGTATGTATACTACAGTTAACTGTACATACTACAGTATGTATACTACAGTTAACTGTACATACTACTGTATTTATACTACAGTTAACTGTACATACTACAGTATGTATACTACAGTTAACTGTACATACTACAGTATGTATACAACAGTTTCTTACTACAGTATTTATACTACAGTTAACTGTACATAGTACAGTATTTATACTACAGTTAACTGTACATACTACAGTATGTATACTACAGTTAACTGTACATACTACAGTATGTATACTACAGTTAACTGTACATACTACAGTATGTATACTACAGTTAACTGTACATACTACAGTATTCACTGGATTGTTTTTGCAGACTTTAGTCCACAGAAACACTACGTTGAATACTACAGTCAATTCTGAAAAAAGCACTACAGTGAATACCAGTATTCATATCACAGCATACTACAGCATTTTTTTCACTTGGGAATATTCAACACATTCAACCTTACAGAGACACCAGAAAATCTGAGACCAATGCTAGCAGCACTGACTCAGGTGTGTATTATAATGGCTGGTTTTATTATTTTAGAAGGTTACACTGTAAAAAGGAGAACACCTTCAGGCCTGCGGTAATGTCTTCACTAGATTCTTCCACTTTTGTGCTAATGTCCTGCCTGTCATTAGCAATCTAGGAAGCACAATAAGTCACCTAAACAATCGGCCTCCACTGCCCACTCAGCGAGTAAAGAAAAATACATATGGATATATGCCAGCCTATGCAGCAGAAAAACCTCTTAAAGAAAATAGACATTATTCAGAATAATTGCCCTCTGAAGGACAAACATGCTCTGTGAATAGGAGATCCTTCAGGTGCAATCATTGGTATGAACACTGCAGAAATCCGTGCTGCTCTGTTGAGGCCATTGTTGTGGAAGGCCACATGGCTGACACAGGAGGTTTGTCAAATGTGTCACAAATGGCAACACTTTTCCCTATTTAGTCACTGTTGGAAATGCATTCCAGGTGACTACCACATCAAGCTGGTTGAGAGTGTACAAAGCTGTCATCAAGGCAAAGAAAGGGTGGCTACTTTGAAGAATCTCAAATATAAAATAGATTTTGATTTGTTTAACCCTTTTTTGTTTACTACATGATTCCATATGTGTAATTTCATAGTCTTGATGTCTTCACTATTATTCTACAATGTAGGAAATTGTAAAATAAAGAAAAACCCTTAAATGAGAAGGTATGTCAAAATGTTTGACTGGTACTGTATATATTTACATATATACACACATACATACACTGCTCATAAAAATAAAGGGAACACTTAAACAACACAATGTAACTCCAAGTCAATCAAACTTCTGTGAAATCAAACTGTCCACTTAGGAAGCAACACTGATTGACAATACATTTCACATGCTGTTGTGCAAATGGAATAGACAACAGGTGGAAATTATAGGCAATTAGCAAGACACCCCCAATAAAGGAGTGGTTCTGCAGGTGATAACCACAGACCAATTTTCAGTTCCTATGCTTCCTGGCTGATGTTTTGGTCACTTTTGAATGCTGGCGGTGCTTTCACTCTAGTGGTAGCATGAGACGGAGTCTACAACCCACACAAGTGGCTCAGGTAGTGCAGCTCATCCAGGATGGCACATGCGAGTTGTGGCAAGAAGGTTTGCTGTGTCTGTCAGCGTAGTGTCCCGAGCATGGAGGCGCTACCAGGAGACAGGCCAGTACATCAGGAGACGTGGAGGAGGCCGTAGGAGGGCAACAACCCAGCAGCAGGACCGATACCTCCGCCTTTGTGCAAGGAGGAGCAGGAGGAGCACTGCCAGAGCCCTGCAAAATGACCTCCAGCAGGCCACAAATGTGCATGTGTCTGCTCAAACGGTCAGAAACAGACTCCATGAGGGTGGTATGAGGGCCCGACGTGGGGGTTGTGCTTACAGCCCAACATCGTGCAGGACGTTTGGCATTTGCCAGAGAACACCAAGATTGGCAAATTCGCCACTGGCGTCCTGTGCAATTCACAGATGAAAGCAGGTTCACACTGAGCAAGTGTGACAGACGTGACAGAGTCTGGAGACGCCGTGGAGAACGTTCTGCTGCCTGCAATAGCCTCCAGGATGACCGGTCTGGCGGTGGGTCAGTCATGGTGTGGGGTGGAATTTCTTTGGGGGGCCGCACAGTCCTCCATGTGCTCACCAGAGGTAGCCTGACTGCCATTAGGTACTGAGATGAGATCCTCAGACCCCTTGTGAGACCATATGCTGGTGCGGTTGGCCCTGGGTTCCTCCTAATGCAAGACAATGCTGGACCTCATGTGGCTGGAGTGTGTCAGCAGTTCCTGCAAGAGGAAGGCATTGATGCTATGGACTGGCCCGCCCGTTCCCCTGACCTGAATCCAATTTAGCACATCTGGGACATCATGTCTCGCTCCATTGCACCACAGACTGTCCAGGAGTTGGCAGATGCTTTAGTCCAGGTCTGGGAGGAGATCTCAGGAGACCATCCGCCACCTCATCAGGAGCATGCCCAGGCGTTGTAGGGAGGTCACACAGGCACGTGGAGGCCACACACACTACTGAGCCTCTTTTTTGACTTGTTTTAAGGACATTGCATCAAAGTTGGATCAGTCTTTAGTGTGGTTTTCCACTTTAATTTTGAGTGTGACTCCAAATCCAGACCTCCATGGGATGATACATTTCCATTGATAATTTCTGTGTGATTTTGTTGTCAGCACATTCAACATTCAACTATGTAAAGAAAAAATAATTTAATAAGAATATTTCATTCATCCAGATCTAGGATGTGTTATTTTAGTGTTCCCTTAATTTTCTTTGAGCAGTGTATATACCTACAGTGGGACAAAAAAGTATTTAGTCAGCCACCAATTGTGCAAGTTGTCCCACTTAAAAAGATGAGAGATGCCTGTAATTTTCATCATAGGTTCACTTCAACTATGACAGACAAAATGAGAAAAAAAATCCAGAAAATCACATTGTAGGATTTTTAATGAATTTATTTGCAAATTATGGTGGAAAATACGTATTTGGTCAATAACAATGAGTTTACTATATTGACATAACCTGAACGGCCACTCAGCAAGGAAGAAGCCACTGCTCCAAAACCGCAAAAACGGTTTGCAACTGCACACATACTTTTTGGAGAAATGTCCTCTGGTCTGATGAAACAAAAATAGAACTGTTTGGCCACAATGACCATTGTTATGTTTGGAGGAAAAATGGGAAGGATTGCAAGCCGAAGAACACCATCCCAACCGTGAAGCACGGGGGTGGCAGCATCATGTTGTGGGGTGCTTTGCTGCAGGAGGGACTGGTGCATTAAATCGATGGCATCATGAGGGAGGAACATTTTGTGGATATACAGTGCCTTGCAAAAGTGTTCATCCCCTTTGGTGTTTTTCCTATTTTGTTGCATTACAACCTGTAATTTAAATAGATTTTTATTTGGATTTCATGCACAAAATCCTTGCCGTTCCTCTAATGCCTTGTATCCTTGCCGTTCCTCTAATGCCTTGTATCCTTGCCGTTCCTCTAATGCCTTGTATCCTTGCCGTTCCTCTAATGCCTTGTATCCTTGCCGTTCCTCTAATGCCTTGTATCCTTGCCGTTCCTCTAATGCCTTGTATCCTTGCCGTTCCTCTAATGCCTTGTATAGTTGCCGTTCCTCTAATGCCTTGTATCCTTGCCGTTCCTCTAATGCCTTGTATCCTTGTCGTTCCTCTAATGCCTTGTATCCTTGCCGTTCCTCTAATGCCTTGTATCCTTGCCGTTCCTCTAATGCCTTGTATCCTTGTCATTCCTCTAATGCCTTGTATCCTTGCCGTTCCTCTAATGCCTTGTATCCTTGCCGTTCCACTCTAGCTGCTTCTATCTCCTCCCTTGGACGGTGATACTCTCCAGCCTGCACCCAGGGACCCTTGCCTTCCAGTACCTCCTCCCATGTCCACTCCTCCAGAAAACGCTGCTTGGTCTTTTTGTGGTGAGATCTTCTGTAACATGCGTTGTTTGAAGGAGACCAAGGCGCAGCGTAATTTGTGGTCATCATATTTATTTAAATGAGAACCAGCAAAAAGAATAACAAAGTGAAACCAAATAAAACGTACTGTTCCATAGGCTACAAGAGGTGTACAAAAACAAGATCCCTCAACATGGGTGGGAAAAGGGCTACCTAAGTATGATTCCCAATCAGAGACAACGATAGACAGCTGCCTCTGATTGTGAACCACACTCGGCCAAACACAAAGAAATACAAAACATAGAATGCCCACCCCACATCACACCCTGACCTCACCAAATAGATAAATAAAAGGGCGTGACGGGAGATCTTCTACGTTTTGTTCTATGAGATACAGTTATCAGGTCTCAGGTAAAGACTGTGTTGAAGTAAGAATGTTTATTACAGCAACAGGGGCAGGCAAACGACAGGTCAAGGCAGGCAGGGGTCGAAAATCCAGAGTAGTGGGGCAAAGGTACAGGACGGCAGGCAGGCCCAGGGTCAGGGGCAGGCAGAGTGGTCAGGCAGGCGGGCTCAGAGACAGGACAGACAAGGGTCAAAACCAGGAGGACGAGAAAAAAAGAGACTGGGGAAAAGCAGGAGCTGAGACAAAACACTGGTTGGCTTGACAAACAAGTGTTGTAAAGTCTCTCTTTATGTAGTGTTGTATAGTCTCTCTCTATGTAGTGTTGTGTAGTCTCTCTTTATGTAGCGTTGTATAGTCTCTCTTTATGTAGTGTTGTCTTAGGTCTCTCTTTATGTAGTGTTGTCTTAGGTCTCTCTTTATGTAGTGTTGTCTTAGGTCTCTCTTTATGTAGTGTTGTGTAGTCTCTCTTTATGTAGTATTGTATAGTCTCTCTTTATGTATTGTTGTGTAGTATCTCTTTATGTAGTGTTGTATAGACTATCTTTGTGTAGTGTTGTCTTAGGTCTCTCTTCATGTAGTGTTGTCTTAGGTCTCTCTTTATGTAGTGTTGTGTAGTCTCTCTTTATGTAGTGTTGTCTTAGGTATCTCTTTATGTAGTGTTGTATAGTCTCTCTTTATGTAGTGTTGTCTTAGGTCTCTCTTTATGTAGTGTTGTATAGTCTGTCTTTATGTAGTGTTGTCTTAGGTCTCTCTTTATATAGTGTTGTATAGTCTCTCTTGTCATGATGTGTGTTTGTCCTATATTTATATATATATATTTTATGAATTCCAGCCCTCGGCTCCGCAGGAGGCCTTTTGCCTTTTGGCCCTCATTTTAAATAAGAATTAGTTCTTAACTGACTTCCCTAGTTAAATAAAAGTGACATAAAATAGTCATAAATAGAGATATACCGAGTGTACAAAACATATTGAACACCTGCTCTTTCAATGACATAGATTGACCATGTGAATTCAGGTGAAAGCTATGATGCCTTATTGATGTCACCTGTTATATCCCCTTCAATCAGTGTAAATGAAGGGGAGTAGACAGGGTTAAAGAAGGATTGTCAAGCCTTGAGACAGTTGAGGCATGGATTGTGTATGTGTACCATTCAGAGTGTGAACGGGCAAAACAAAATATTTAAGTGCCTTTGAACGGGGTATGGTAGTAGGTGCCTGGCGCACCGGTTTGTTTCAAGAACTGCAACGCTGCTGGGTTTTTCCCGCTCAATAGTTTCCTGTGTGTATCAAGAATGGTCCACCACCCAAAGGACATCCAGCCAACTTGACACAACTGTGGGAAGCATTGGAGTCAACATGGGTCAGCATCCCTGTAGAACGCTTTGGACACCTTGTAGTGTCCATGCCCTGACGAATTGAGGCTATTCTGAGAGCAACTCAATATTAGGAAGGTGTTCTTAATGTTTTGTACACTCATTGTATCGAGCAGTGCTGTAGGCTAGGTAGATAGATACAAATATTTATGGACAAGGCCTTGATAATTAACGAAGTGTGGAAGGAAAGGGGGAGTGTGGAAGGAAAGAGAAAAGGACACCAACTGGCTCCCTATTCCGTTTATAGTGCACTACATTTTACCAGGGGATTGGGTGCCATTTGGGACGCGATGGGAGAAATAAATAGATTAGAAAAAGTTATTGACATTTCCCTGAAGTAAGAGGAGAAGAGGAGGGAGTTGTTGTGTATGGTCCCCTCCCCCTTATGCTTTAATTATCTATGATCGTGAGAGAAATGAATCACTAGCTAGATTTTCATCTAATTCGCGACAGATTTTCATGCACATATTCAGAAATCCACAAAGAAAAAGTGCACATTTTCCCACCAGTGGTTTGTTTCCACCGAACTTGTCGCAGATGAAAATCAGATGACAAAGTGCACACAAAATGTACTTTTTTGCTTAAGTTTTCATGCACCAAATAAAAATCTAAAGGTTAATGTGTTTCCATTGCATTTTTTAACTCTACCAATACTTTTTGTCATAAAAACTGTTGCTTTAAATAGCAAATATGCCTACTCTGGTGAACAGCTTGCAGATACAGTATCTAAAATAAGTAAATAATAGTCAGCATGATGAGATTATTATGGATAAGAACGAGAATGTTTGTATTTGTCAAATATCGATCATCAGAATATTTATTGGAAAGTAGCATCGCTTTCAAGTTCATCCACATTTTTTACATCTATTTTTTTAACCTTTATTTAACTAGGCAAGTCAGTTATGAACAAATTCTTATTTACAAAGACGACCTAGGAACAGTGGGTTGACTGCCTTGTTCAGGGGCAGAACGACAGAGTTGTACCTTGTCAGCTCCGCGATTCGATCTTGCAACCTTTCAGCTACTAGTCCAACGCTCTAACCACTAGACTACCTGCTGCCCTCATCATGTGACTTCGATATAATGGCTATTATGTAAATATTTGCTCTTAAAGGCGTTTCCACTGCAATTTCTTGCATAATACATTTTACTAACACAAAAAGATTCCACCGTGTCAAATTAACAAATTAACTGTGTCCGTTCATGAAATTGTACCAAAACTTCCTCTTTCCATCACAGCTGTCGTGGTTTTTGTTATACTGCATAAAAACTGTGGATGGAAAAAACACAGAAGGCATGCATTGGTTGACATGCTACTTCTGCCTCCCTCTCCACCCCCTCTCTCTCTAACCCCTCCCTCTCTAACCCCTCCCTCTCCAACCCCTTTCTTCCCTAATAACCTCTCCCTGTCCCTCTCTTCCCTACCACCCCCCCTCTACGCTCTCTTCCCTACCACCCCCCCTCTACCCTCTCTTCCCTACCACCCCCCCTCTACCCTCTCTTCCTTACCACCCCTCCCTCTCTTCCCTACCACCCCTCTACCCTCTCATCCCTATCACCCCATTCTCTACCCTCTCATCCCTATCACCCCATTCTCTACCCTCTCATCCCTACCACCCTCTCCCCCTCCCTTCTTCCCTCTCCTCCCTACCACCTGCTTCCCTCTCTTCCCTGCCACCCTCTCTTCCCTCTACCCTCTCATCCCTACCACCCCTCCCTCTACCCTCTCATCCCTACCACCCCCTCCCTCTACACTCTCATCCCTACCACCCCCTCCCTCTACCCTCTCTTCCCTCTACCCTCTCACTCTACCACCCTTCCTCTTTCCTCACCAGGCCTGTTTCTATTCGCCCACACAGAGGACTCGAGGTGAGGGGGTATTTTTACGGCCCTGGCGTTTGGAGGAGCTCCATATGGCCGGGATCAAAGGTGTTGCTGGTTGCACGGTTCTGCTTGGTTGGCAGCTACCGACGTTAATTAGAAAACAAGATCAGAGGCGGTATTAAAATCCAATTAAGGTCCCATGAACAGATTGCCAAGTGATGTTCACTAATCCATTTCTGAGCACCATGTAAATTTTAGTGGCAGCATTTGGTTTTATGTGCGTGCGTGCGTGTCGGTGTCGGTGTGTGTGTCGGTGTGTCACCGGCACGGCTACCTCTGGCTGTTTGTGACATTGCCTGATGTTTTCTAAAATATGACTTATGACTTCTTATAAAAATCGCCGACAATCGGTAACTGCTAAAAGTCCCGAGGAGCCAAAGCATAATCAGCCATGTGGAATACTTGATCGCTCAGTCATAATTTGTATTTATTTTACCTTTATTTAACCAGGCAAGTCAGTTAAGAATCAATTCTGATTTACACTGACGGCCTGGGAACAATGGGTTAACGGCCTTGTTCAGGGGCAGAACAACCAATTTGTACCTTGTCAGCTGGCGGACTTAGCTATATACAGAGAGTGCCAGATTAATGTGCAGGGGTAATAGCTATATACAGAGAGGACCAGTACCAGATCAATGTGCAGGGGTAATAGCTATATACAGGGAGTACCAGATCAATGTGCAGGGGTAATAGCTATATACAGGGAGTACCAGATCAATGTGCAGGGGTAATAGATATATACAGAGAGTACCAGTACCAGATCAATGTGCAGGGGTAATAGCTATATACAGGGAGTACCAGATCAATGTGCAGGGATAATAGCTATATACAGGGAGTACCAGTACCAGATCAATGTGCAGGGGTACTAGCTATATACAGGGAGTACCAGTACCAGATCAATGTGCAGGGGTAATAGCTATATACAGGGAGTACCAGATCAATGTGCAGGGGTAATAGCTATATACAGGGAGTACCAGTACCAGATCAATGTGCAGGGGTAATAGCTATATACAGAGAGTACCAGTACCAGATCAATGTGCAGGGGTAATAGCTATATACAGGGAGTACCAGTACCAGATCAATGTGCAGGGGTAATAGCTATATACAGAGAGTACCAGTACCAGATCAATGTGCAGGGGTAATAGCTATATACAGAGAGTACCAGTACCAGATCAATGTGCAGGGGTAATAGCTATATACAGGGAGTACCAGTTCAATGTGCAGGGATATGAGGTAGATATGTACAAGGCGGCAGGGTAAAGTGACCAGGCATCAGAACAGATACGAGTACATTAAATAACAGCATAATGTATAGTATAGTATTGTGTGTATAGTGTGTTGTGTCAGTATGTTTCAGGGCTTCCCCAAACTCACTCCTCAGGACTACAAGGGGAGCTTTTATTTTCTGCCCTAAAACTACACAGCCGATTCAAATAATCAACTCAAACTTTGATCATTTGAATCAGCTGTGTAGCATTTGGGCAAAAAACACACACCCAAGGACCAATTTTGGGAAACACTTATGTAGTTGTGTGCGGGTGATTGGGGGGGGGCAGTGGTCCAATACCATTTGCAGAGTGAACAGTCTATGGTTTGGGAGGCTGAAGTCTTTCACAATTTCAGACCTTCCTTATACCCCAGAGGTCCTGATTGCAGGAAGCTCGTCCCCAGCGATGTCCTGGGCCAGCCACATCACCCTCTAGCCATACCAAGCAGTAATGCAGCTCTCAATAGTGCAGCTGTAGAACTTTGAGAATACTGGGGCCTATGGCAAATCTTTTCAGCCACCTGAGGGGGATGAAATGCTGACCACATTTAGTGCTTAGTGATGCCAGGATACTTTAACCTCAACCCACGCCACTAAAGCCCTGTTGATGTGGGCATTCCCTCTTCCTGGCTACCATCAGATAAGTGGTCTTACTGAAGTCAAGGGAGATGTTGTCCTGGCACCACACTGAAGTCCATGGTCATTTACCAGACACATCCTAAAGTCTGACCCCCCCAGCGCTCAATGATTTTAGGCTGGGTATCTGTATAGCATTGTGACAAGTGCGAAATTTGAAAGGGCTTCATAAAAGATTTTGATTGAACGTGAGAAGTGTCTGCAGCTGGTGTCCTATGGCCTGAAACAGCCATGTTACCACTGACAAGCCCTGGTCATGTTGAAACGAACACTGTAGAGCCACATAAAGGACAGCGGATTAGGAAGTCAGCAAATGAGGCTTAAGTGGCAGAAATTCCTAAAATGAAGACCAAGCGAATGTGGGCATGAGCTCTGCAAGGGACAGTCAAAATCTCAGCAACTGGATTTGGTAGAGAAGGATGGCTGTAGAAAAGCAATGGAGTAGGAAAGAAGGCATGATGACATGTATATTGTACAAACGGAATGTTCCTACTACTGTGTAGAACCAAACAATGCTTAAGGAAAATATATAAGCCAACCCAAACAATATACATTTCTCAAGTAGGTTTATTAGCAATCAACGCAGCCATGAAACAGCAGGATCCAGGTTAGCACAGAACCTGAGGATGAGATAGGAAGTGTTACAGCTGCTCAACACATCAGAAAACAAGTGACAGCAATCAAAGCTAAAAACTACCTTCTACTGGTCACTGCCGGCGGGCATGAGGATATAGTGGTCGGTATTGGACGGGAGCAGGACGGTAGCTGACGAAACCAGCTGAGCTCCATTGGTCATTTCCATGGTCATATGTGGTTCTTAAATGGGTGATGATGCCAGCAGGGAACTTCCTAGTGATGAACAACTCCCCATAATTAGCCTCAAGATCTTCCTGGCTAGGTTCTGGTCTAATAACTTTGGATAGGGGTGGAGCTATTGTAGCAGGGAGTGGGGCTGGAATAGAGCCTGCCTCAACTGCACCCTCAGGAAGTGGGAACCGTTGGTCTTCAAACTCACTCTGACTGTTGCCATGTTCATAAACACTCTCAAAGTGAGAGATTTCCCCTGCCTGGAAGTTACTTGGTGAAGACTGACACGGTGGAGGTAAAGGAAGAAAACTAGGGTAAGCTACTCCAGCAGAAAGACATCCAGTCTGTTCAGGAGCCTGAGGAACAAGGTAAGGGGAAGCAGTAGTCTTCAGGGGAGCAAAACTCTGAATACCAAGATTGGAGCCCCCATCAATAGGACTCCTAGATTCAACAGGACCAGGGAGGCTTGAACCAGAAGAAATGGGTTCATGTTTAAGGAAGTAACGTGTGTAGGTGTTAATTTGGCTGGGTTTGACAGGTGGACCATATAGAGTTGAAGTTCCTGGGTAGACTTGGCCCAACCTGTAGGCTGAGGAGAGAACAACATTACTTTTCACATCTTAGAAAGTCACTATTCAAACCTTAAGTGAGAGTAAAAAAAAAAAAAAAGGTATTGGCAGAAATTACCCAAGACACGTTCCATACAGTAATCCATTGTTGTTCTTACCTTGTTGATAGGGATAGCAATGAACATCCCAGAACAGCAAAACCAGGAACAGCCCCCTAGATAACAAACAAAGTTACATGATGTAGACTACAACACTTACTGAGAAAAATAATCACATTAACTGTCACTTACACTACACAACACTTAGAAGCCATAATAGTCATTGAACATGTGAAGTATAGAGAAATAACTGTGGCGTGTATTTATATGTTGTAGGGGACAACCTGTAACCAATCACAGCCTGATTGGACAATGCTGGCCAGCTGGTGTTAATTCACTTGCCTTGTCTAACTCCAACTCAACCCCTACGCCCTTATATCCAATTTCAGTCAGATCCACACAAGGGCAACGGGGTAGCGATAATGGTTGGTGTGGATCTGGGCCTCAATTAACTTCAGCTGTCCATCGTTATCTAATCGGGCTGTGATTGGTTACAGGGTGTCCTCTACAACATATAAATACACTCCAGCATCTCTTCTCATCACATCAACAATTCTCATTGTGCAATGGCTGTAGTTTAAGTGATGTTTAAGTGATGTTTAAGTGATGTTTAAGTGATGTTTAAGTGATGTTTAAGTGATGTTTAAGTGATGTTTAAGTGATGTTTAAGTGATGTTTAAGTGATGTGATGTTTGAGCTTTGGTGTGTGGCCAGAACACATCGGCGTTTGATCCTATTGCATTGACAAGCACTACTCAGCCCATACTCTACATAGACCGGTGCAGCATAAACAATCACCGGTACAGTAAGCCAGAATGCAAATTGACCATTGCCATATTTGAATCTGTTTCATTTACTTTGAACTGGACGGTGTTCACAGCATCAGCGGTTGTGAGTAGGTGCGCTTGTTTTTGACATCAAAGCGTCAGCTGCATGTAGCCACGTGTGCAATTTTGTTCATATTCTTTGCCAGTTATTAGCTCAGTTTGATCATTTGTAGTCAGCAATGGTGATTGACAAGAGCACAATGTGTACATTTCTAGGCATATTTGAGAAGTGAATGCTTGTATAAGCTAAGTAGCCAATAGGCAGAGGGTAGTATTTGTCTGATTCTCTGTAATCATATGGGAATAATAATGCATTTTGTGAAGTGGTTTCTTGCATCAAACATTTTCAGTCACCTACTGACGGACAAGTGGATAAATAGTTTAATGTCATGCCCTGACCACAATTATATCCTCCTGAATCCTGCATACAAGCAAAAATTAAAGCAGGAAGTACCAGTGACTCGGTCTATAAAAAAGTGGTCAGATGAAGCAGATGCTAAGCTACAGGACTGCTTTGCTATCACAGACTGGAACATGTTCTGGGATTCTTCAGATGGCATTGAGGAGTACACCACATCAGTCACTGGCTTCATCAATAAGTGCATCGAAGATGTCGTCCCCACAGTGACTGTACGTACACACCCCAACCAGAAGCCATGGATTACAGGCAACATCTGCACTTAGCTAAAGGGTAGAGCTGCTGCTTTCAAAGAGCGGGACTCAAACCCAGAAGCTTATAAGAAATCCTGCTATGCCCTCCGACGAACCATCAAACAGTCTGTTTCTATTCAAGGACTAAGATTGAATCGTAGTACACCAGCTCCGATGCTCGTTGGATGTGGCAGGGCTTGCAAACTATTACAGTCAATAAAGGGAAGCATAGCCGAAAGCTGCCCAGTGACACGAGCCTACCAGACAAACTTAATTACTTTTATGTTCACTTCGAGGCAAGTTCCACTGAAACATGCATGAGAGCATCAGCTGTTCCGGACCACTGTGTGGTCACGCTCTCCGCAGCTGATGTGAGTAAGACTTTTAAACAGGTCTACATTCACAAGGCTGCAGGGACAGACGTATTACCAGGACATGTACTCCGAGCATCCGCTGACCAACTGGCAAGTGTCTTCACTGACATTTTCAAACTCTCCCTATCTGAGTCTGTAATACCAACATGTTCTAAGCAGACCACCATAGTCCCTGTCTAAGGTACCCTGCCTAAATTACTACCGACCTGTAGCACTCACATCTGTAGCCATGAAGTGCTTTGAAAGGCTGGTCATGGTTCACACCAACCCCACTGTCCCAGAAACCCAAGACCCACTCCAATTTGCATACCACCCCAACAGATCCACAGATGATGCAATTTCTATCGCACTCAACACTGCGCTTTCACACGTGGACAAAAGGAACACCTATGTGAGAATGCTATTCATTGGCTACAGCTCAGCATTCAACACCATCGTGCTCTCAAAGCTCATCAATAAGCTAAGGACCCTGGGACTAAACACCTCCCTCTTCAACTGGATCCTGGACTCAGTCCCCTCCTGTACTCCCTGTTCACTCATGACTACACAGCCAGGCACAACTCCAACACCATTAAGTTTGTCGATGACACAACAGTGGTAGGCCTGATCACCAACAACGACGAGACAGCCTATAGGGAGGAGGTCAGAAACCTGACCGTGTGGTGCCAGGACAACAACCTCTCGCTCAACATGATCAAGACAAAGGAGATGATTGTGGACTACAGGGAAAGGAGGACCGTGCACGCCCCCATTCTCATCGACGGAGCTGTAGTGGAGCAGGTTGAGAGCTTCAAGTTCCTTAGTTCAAGCACACCAAGACAGTCATGAAGAGGACCAGAAAAAACATATTCCCCCTCAGGAGACTGAAAAGATTTGGCATTGTTCCTCAGATCCTTAAAAGGTTCTACAGCTGCACCATCAAGTGCATCCTGACTGGTTGCATTACTGCCTGGTATGGCAACTGCTTGGCCTCCGACCGCAAGGCACTACAGAGGTTAGTGCGTATGGCCCAGTACATCACTGGGGCCAAGCTTTCTGTCATCCAGGACCTCTATACCAAGCGGTGTCAGGGGAAGGCCCTAAAAATTGCCAAAGACTCCAGCCACCCTAGTCATAGACTGTTCTCTCTGCTACAGCACGGCAAGTGGTACTAGAACACTAGGTCCTAGAGGCTTCTAAACAACTTCTACCCCCAAGCCATAAGACTCCTGAATATCTAAGCAGATTGTTACCCAGACCATTTGCATTGCCCCCTCCCCCCCCTCTTTTACTCTGCTGCTACTCTCTGTTACTATCTATGCATAGTCACTTTCATAACTCTACCTGCACGTACATATTACCTCAATTCCCTTGACTAACCGGTGCCCCCGCACATTGACTCTGTACCGATAGCCCCTGTATATAGCCTCCACATTGACTCTGTACCGATAGCCCCTGTATATAGCCTCCACATTGGCTCTGTACCGATAGCCCCTGTATGTAGGCTCCACATTGACTCTGTACCGTAATACCCTGTATATAGCCTCCACATTGACTCTGTACCGTAATACCCTGTATATAGCCTCCACATTGACTCTGTACCGTAATACCCTGTATATAGCCTCCACATTGACTCTGTACCGTAATACCCTGTATATAGCCTCCACATTGACTCTGTACCGTAATACCCTGTATATAGCCTCCACATTGACTCTGTACCGTAATACCCTGTATATAGCCTCACTATTGTTATTTTACTGCTGCTGCTCTACTTTATTTCTTACTTTTTTTGTATTTTTCTGAAACTGCATTGTTGGTTAAGGGCTTGTAAGTAAGCATTTCACTGTAAGGTCTACCTACACCTGTTGTATTCAGCGCCTGTGACAAGTACAATTTTATTTGATTGTAATCGTTAAGGACTGTGGAGTTTTTCAGAATAAAAAAGAAACAGAATGGAACTAAGCACTGCTGTCCACTAGACACTGGGAGATGAATTCACCTTCAAGCAGGACAATAATCTAAAACACAAGGCCAAGTCTCCACTGGAGGTGCTTACCAAGAAGACAGGAACTGAGTGGTGAAGTTTTGACTTAAATCTACTTGAAAATCTATTGCAAGACCTGAAAATCATTGTCTAGCAATGATCAACAACTCATTTGATAGAGCTTGAACAATTTTGGAAAAAAATGATATTGTACAATCCAGGTTTTTTTCAAAATATTTTTTATATCGCCTTTATTTAACGAGGTAGGTTAGTTGAGATCACCTTTATTTAACGAGGTAGGTTAGTTGAGATCACCTTTATTTAACGAGGTAGGTTAGTTGAGAACACCTTTATTTAACGAGGTAGGTTAGTTGAGATCACCTTTATTTAACGAGGTAGGTTAGTTGAGAACACCTTTATTTAACGAGGTAGGTTAGTTGAGATCACCTTTATTTAACGAGGTAGGTTAGTTGAGATCACCTTTATTTAACCAGGTAGGTTAGTTGAGAACACCTTTATTTAACCAGGTAGGTTAGTTGAGATCACCTTTATTTAACGAGGTAGGTTAGTTGAGAACACCTTTATTTAACCAGGTAGGTTAGTTGAGAACACCTTTATTTAACCAGGTAGGTTAGTTGAGATCACCTTTATTTAACCAGGTAGGTTAGTAGAGATCACCTTTATTTAACCAGGTAGGTTAGTTGAGATCACCTTTATTTAACCAGGTAGGTTAGTTGAGATCAAGATCTCATTTACAACTGTGACCTGGCCAAGATAAAGCAAAGCAGTGTGACACAGACAACAACACAGAGTTACACATGGAATAAACATTTAAAGAGCCATTAACACAATAAACAAGTCAATGACACCGTAGAAAAAAAGAAAGTCTATATACAGTGTGTGCAAAAGGCATGAGGAGGTCAGCAATAAATAGGCCATTGGAGCGAATAATTACAATTTATCAGATTAACACTGGAGTGATAGATGAGCAGATGATGATGTGCAAGTAGAGATACTGGTGTGCAAAAGAGCAGAAAAGTAAATAAAATAAAAACAGTATGGGGATGAGGTAGGTAGATTGGGTGGGTTATTTACAGATGGACTATGTACAGCTGCAGCGATCGGTTAGCTGCTCAGATAGCTGATGTTTAAAGTTGGTGAGGGAAATAAAAGTCTCCAACTTCAGCGATTTTTGCAATTCGTTCCAGTCACTGGCAGCAGAGAACTGGAAGGAAAGGAGACCAAATGAGGTGTTGGCTTTGGGGATGATCCGTGAGATATACCTGCTGGAACGTGTGCTACGGGTGGGTGTTGTTATCGTGACCAGTGAACTGAGATAAGGCGGAGCTTTACCTAGCATAGACTTATAAATGCCTTGGTGCCAGTTGGTCTGACGACGAATATGTAGCGAGGGCCAGTCGACTAGAGCATACAGGTCACAGTGGTGGGTGGTATAAGGTGATTTGGTAACAAAACGGATGGCACTGTGATAGACTGCGTCCAGTTTGCTGAGTAGAGTATTGGAAGAGGTCGAGGATCAGTTGGATAGTCAGTTTTACGAGGGTAAGTTTGGCGGCGTGAGTGAAGGAGGCTTTGTTGCGAAATAGAATGCCGATTCTAGATTTGATTTTTTGGATTGGAGATGTTTAATATGAGTCTGGAAGGAGAGTTTAAGTGCAAAGCTCTTAGAGACTTTCCCAGAAAGACTCATAGCTTTAATTGCTTCCAAAGGTGATTCTAACATGTATTGACTCAGGGGTGTGAATACTTATGTGAATGAGATTTTTCTGACAAAAATGTCTAAAAACATGTTTTTACAATTCGGCATTATGGGTGGGGTATTGTGTGTAGATGGGTGACGGAAAATATATATTAAATAAATCTTGAATGCAGTCTGTAACACATCAAAATATGGAATAAGTCAAGGGCCATGAATACTTCATGAAGTCACTCTTAAAACTCTTTTATTTTCAATAAATATTTGCTGTCAGTAATGATATATTTCTGGGATTGCCCATCTTCCTTTCACACACCTTACACTACCATTCTTTTTAAAAAGTCCTAAAAGTGTTTAAGGCACTGCTGAGGTAAAACACCCATGATGACCCACAGGAGAAAATGGCAACTATAGTCTGGTACAGAGCCCACTCAATCTACACCTGTCAAAACACAGAGGAACAAACGTTATGATACTGACCCACCAACGCTTCAGGTCTCTCCTCTTTTCATTCCCCTGTACTTGAGACATGAAGGGGTCGCCGTCCAGACATCCTTCCCAACTTCTTATCCCTTCTTCAAAAACGTGTTTTAGAGAAGACATAACCGAGCCATGAGCCATGTCTGCCACTGCCTTATTGGAGTCTTTATTGTGAATAATGGCGGTCCTTCTCTTTTAAATATAATGGACACTGTGTGTTTTAGGGTGACTGTCTTCCACATCTTACGCCACATGACATTCAGGTGTTAGCGGGGTAATGTTCAGGGATAAAACGTTTTGAAATGGGGAAGTACTAACTCAACCTATGACAATGCAGACTGCTATGGCGACATGAGAGAGACGCAGATTCTAGCTATAGGCTCTGTTCAATCATAATTTAAGGCCTAATCCCAGACAGTTCCAGATAGCACTAACACAATAGAGGCCCAAGACTTCTCTCAGACACAGAATTTATTACATTATCGCATTGTAAGAATCTATCTACTATGAGCGTTCACTTCCATTTCAGTTTCCAGGGTCTTAGTTGCTTTGGACCCCCCACCCCCCCCAGGCGAGTCTTGATATCAGGCCAGTAGTTGTCAAGCCTGTCCTCGCCTGGGCCCCCAGGGCAAAAGACACAGAGAGAGAAAAACCACCCAAGCCACTGCCTGTTCACACCGCTATCATCCAGAAGGCGAGGTCAGTACATGTGCATCAAAGCTGGGACCGAGAGACTGAAAAACAGCTTCTGTCTCAAGGCCATCAGACTGTTAAACAGCCACCACTAACTCAGAGAGGCTGCTGCCTACATTGAGACCCAATCACTGGCCTCTTTAATAAATGAATCACTAGTCTCTTTATACAATGCCACTCTAAATAATGACGCTTTAATAATGATTACATATTTTACATTACTCATATGATATGTAGATACTGTATTTTTTATCATCAATTGTACCTTGCCTATGCCGCTTGTCCATCGCTCATCCATATATTTATATGCACATACAGTTGAAGTCGGAAGTCTACATACACCTTAGCCAAATACATTTAAACTCAGTTTTTCACAATTCCTGACATTTAATCCTGGTAAAATTCCCTGTTTTAGGTCAGTTAGGATCACCACTTTATTTTAAGAATATGAAATGTCAGAATAATAGTAGAGAGAATGATTTCCTTCAGCTTTCATTTCTTTCATCACATTCCCAGTGGGTTAGAAGTTTACATACACTCAATTAGTATTTGGTAGCATTGCCTTTAAATTGTTTAACTTGGGTCAAACGTTTCAGGTAGCCTTCCACAAGCTTCCCACAATAAGTGGGATGAATTTTGGCCCATTTCTCCTGACAGAGCTGGTGTAACTGTATCAAGTTTGTAGGCTTAATGCTCGCACACGTTTTTCAGTTCTGCCCACAAATGTTCTATAGGATAGAGGTCAGGGCTTTGTGATGACCACTCCAACACCTTGACTTTGTTGTCCTTAAGCCATTTACCAACCATTGGAAGTATACTTGGGGTCATTGTCCATTTGGAAGACCCATTTGCGACCAAGCTTTAACTTCCTGATTGATGTCTTGAGATGTTGCTTCAATATATCCACATACGTTTCCTCCCTCGTGATGCCATCTGTTTTGTGAAGTGCACCAGTCCCTCCTGCAGCAAAGCACCCCCACAACATTGTGCTGCCACCCCCGTGCTTCACGTTTGGGATGGTGTTCTTCGGCTTGCGAGCATCCCCCTTTTTCCTCCAAACATAATGATGGTCATTATGGCCAAACAGTTCTATTTTTGTTTCATAAGACCAGAGGACATTTCTCCAAACAGTACGATCTTTGTCCTTGTGTGCAGTTGCAAACCTTTTTTATGGCGGTTTTGGAGTAGTGGCTTCTTCCTTGCTGAGCGGTCGTTCAGGTTACGTCGAAATAGGACTTGTTTTTACTGTGGATATAGATACATTTGAACCTGTTTCCTCCAGCATCTTCACAAGGTCCTTTGCTGTTGTTCTGGGATTGATTTGCACTTTTCTCACCAAAGTACGTTCATCTCTAGAAGACAGAATGCATCTCCTTCTAGAGCGGTATGACAGCTGCTGGTGTTTATAATGCATACTATTGTTTGTACAGATGAATGTGGTCTGGAAATTGCTCCCAACGATGAACCAGACTTGTGGAGGTCTACAATGTTTTTTCTGAGGTCTTGGCTGATTTCTTTTAATTTTCCCATAACGTCAAGCAAAGAGGCACTGAGTTTGAAGGTAGGCCTTGAAATACATCCACAGGTACACCTCCAATTGACTCAAATTATGTCAATTAGCCTATCAGAAGCTTCTAAAGTCATGACATCATTTTCTGGAATGACTGGAACAGTCAACTTAGTGTATGTAAACTTCTGACCCACTGGAATTATGATACAGTGAATTATAAGTTAAATAATCTGTCGGTAAACAATTGTTGGAAAAATGACTTGTGTCAACGCACAAAGTAGATGTCCTAACAGACTTGCCAAAACTATAGTTTGTTAACACAAAATTTGTGGAGTGGTTGAAAAATGAGTTTTAATGATTCCAACCTAAGTGTATGTAAACTTCCGACTTCCACTGTTCACTTGTTAGATATTGGAACTAGAAGCATTTAGCTACATTCACATTAACATCTGCTAACCATGTGTGTGTGACCAATACAATGTGATTTTATTTAGAAAGAAAAGCAAGGAGGGAAGCAGAAAAGCAGGAAGCAGAAAAGCAGGAAGCAGAAAAGCAGGAAGCAGAAAAGCAGGAAGCAGAAAAGCAGGAAGCAGAAAAGCAGGAAGCAGAAAAGCAGGGAGGGAAGCAGAAAAGCAGGAAGCAGAAAAGCAGGAAGCAGAAAAGCAGGAAGCAGAAAAGCAGGGAGGGAAGCAGCTTTACTGTCTTGTACAATCACAACCTTTTGCCACTCAAGACCAATGTAAACTGTGCATTGTTGTCTCTTTAGGGTAGACCACAAATCACCTGTACTCTATATAACTATTGCTATAATTTTGCCAATTCACAAATCTTTCTGCTGAATGGAAGGGTGCGTTTTTAGATTCTCCACTGTGTGCCATGTTGTGCATCGTTCCGTCGCTGCAGGCTTCTAGCTTCTGGACAGCAGAGCAGAGGACTGACGTCTAACATGAAGTACATTCCATTCCATTCTCATGGTTCCCATCACAGGTTTAACCCTGCAGGTTTCAAAGCTGTCATACTGTAATCATCAAAGGCCACATGGATGTGTCCACACTGAGTACTGCTGGCCACCACAGCACTCCTAGCCACTACTGGCCACCACAGCTCTCCTAGCCAATACTGGCCACCACAGCTCTCCTAGACACTAAATTGTCACCACAGCTCTCCTAGCCACCACAGCTCTCCTAGCCACTACTTGTCACCACAGCTCTCCCAGCCACCACAGCTCTCCTAGCCACTACTTGTCACCACAGCTCTCCTAGCCACCACAGCTCTCCTAGCCACTACTGGTCACCACAGCTCTCCTAGCCACCACAGCTCTCCTAGCCACTTCTGGCCACCACAGCTCTTCTAGCCACTACTTGTCACCACAGCTATCCTAGCCACCACAGCTCTCCTAGCCACTACTTGTCACCACAGCTCTCCTAGCCACCACAGCTCTCCTAGCCACTACTTGTCACCACAGCTCTCCTAGCCACCACAGCTCCCCTAGCCACCACAGCTCTCCTAGCCACTACTGGTCACCACAGCTCTCCTAGCCACTACTGGTCACCACAGCTCTCCTAGCCACTACTGGTCACCACAGCTCTCCTAGCCACCACAGCTCTCCTAGCCACTACTGGTCACCACAGCTCTCCTAGCCACTACTATCCACCACAGCTCTCCTAGCCACTACTGGCCACCACAGCTCTCCTAGCCACTGCTGGCCACCACAGCTCTCCTAGCCACTACTAGCCACCACAGCTCTCCTAGCCACCACAGCTCTCCTAGCCACTACTAGCCACCACAGATCTCCTAGCCACTACTGGCCACCACAGTTCTCCTAGCCACTGCTGGCCACCACAGCTCTCCTAGCCACTACTAGCCACCACAGCTCTCCTAGCCACTTCTGGCCACCACAGCTCTCCTAGCTACTACTGGTCACCACAGCTCTCCTAGCCAATACCTGCAGCTAGCCAATGTCATAGTTCACAAATGACATGCCATTACACTTCCCTTTAAGTCATCTTAACAGATGTAATGTAAGGCCCCACTGTCTTTTTCCAAAGCCTGTCTTTGTCTCCAAGTATCTGATGCCCTGGGAAAAAAGTGGGATACAGTGACAGCAGTAAGGAGGTCTCTCATTCTCCCTTAACCAAAAGGGCTGGGAGGTGATTTGGTCACATAGAGAGACAGGGACAGGCAGTCACAGAGAGAGTGAACTCTGAAATCACTGGTCTTAGTAAAACCACGTCTTCTACTAAACAGGGTGGCAGTAGGGGTTGTGGTCCAGGTCTCGACCACACAGAGCCGTCACAAAGAACCCTCTCCTCTGGCTGACCGGGCCCCCATGGATCCTGCTGTCTGTATCCAGTTACTAATCTACTGTTCCTGACTCTGACCGGTGGCCAATCAAATGTTGGCGGTGCCCGCCCGAACGGGCAGGGTAGTCTGCGCTAGGTTGCACCGCGCTAGAGAGTTGAAGACTGCGACCAGAGCAAATCCACTCCAGCTGTGCAGCCCCTGAGAACCAGAGAGAGGGATGGAGGCAGAGACAGAGAGAGGGCAGAACTGTGAGAGAGAAAGGCAGGGATGGAGAGATGAACCAAGAAAAAGAAGGAAAGAGAGAGAGGGCTTTTTAGAAGGGTGGTCAGGAAACTCTGAGAAGTGTGGTCACATGACAGCTGTGGTATTCTAGAATCAGAGGATTCTATCCCCTCAGGGAGTTCTGACCCAGAGAGGAACAATGACTCTGTGGTTGTATCGACCGTACATTGAAGTAAAGGAAATACATACTTACTTATTCGGAGAGAAAAAAACACTTCCATACCAACTCAGTGGGAGGTTGTTTCTGTTTCATTCACTGGAGAAAGATGTCGCCTGGTATTCAAAGTTGTACATTTCACAAACAGTAATGATCAACAATTTGATTTAACTACAAATAAAATAAATTGACTGCCCATTGTTCATACAATCCCCTTCTAACTAAAGAAGAACCAGAGGCCATTGTTCAACATGTAGATGCTCCAGTTAACTTAAGTCTGAACACCTACCCTTTCATAACGAGCATAACATTCCCTATTGAGAAGTTGTGTATGGAAGAGTGAACCTTGTTGATGAAACACCTATTAACCTCAGAGGGTGAGGACAGGTGGTAATCTATTCTAGCTCAACACTGACGTGTGTCTTTATCAAGTTGATCCTGTGATTGCTGTAAGGGTCATGGTGACAGAGGTCTCTAAGACGCTCTGACACCTCTCTGTAGAAGAACAGTCAAGCAAAGTGTGTGTTTGTCTTCCTGCTAAAACCACACCGTTTGTCTGCATATTTACTCTCCCTCTCTTTCTTACCTTCTATTGCTTTCTGTCTCTAGCTACCTCTCTCACTCTCTCTCTCTCTCTCTCTCTCTCTCACACACACACACACACACGCAAACATTCCCTCTTACCCTCCCTCCATCTCCCTCCCATCTCTACCTTCATTTTCTCTGTGGTGTAATTCCAGTTTATTCAGCCAGACCTCCCCAGAGCACCTAAACACAGGCAGGTAAATTACCGCAGCATGGCGGCTGGCTGGCGCTCTTCCTCTCTCCCTCTTTCTGCCCGAGGGGGTCAGTCAGTGTCATTGTTGACATTGGACACATGCTCATCTAATATAAAATCTTCTCATTTGATTTGGACTGTAATTATGTCGTAAAAAAAATAATAGCTGTGAAGGCTGTGGCCTGCCAGTGTGATCTGCTTTCATCAAGTGCAGACTGGTTTAATTATAGACTATAGACAGTATTCACCTTCCCATCCTACCATCAGCCCTCTTCCACTGGGCCTGGCTGAGCAGCCTGCCTCTCCCACTGTTTCTTGAAGCCATCACATTCTTTTATGGTGTGTTAATCACAAGGCAATAGGAGCTGTTAGCGATGTGATGAGATGTCTCAGGGTGGAAGAGCTGCTTGGAGCCTGGACACTAGTTCATACAGATCCTGGGAATGGGAGGGAGGGGAGGGAGGTGAAGGGGGGAATATGCAGTTAAGTGATTGAGCACGATGATGGAATTTTATGTCTCGACTTTTTGTTTTTTAATGTGTGTGGGTGCGCATGAGCGTTGGATAATTATATGTTTTTTCCAGATCTGAAGCATACTGACATACTGACATACTGACATACTGACATTACTGACATACTGACATTACTGACATACTGACATACTGACATTACTGACATACTGACATTACTGACATACTGACATTACTGACATACTGACATACTGACATTACTGACATACTGACATACTGACATTACTGACATTACTGACATACTGACATACTGGCATACTGACATACTGACATTACTGACATACTGACATACTGACATTACTGACATACTGACATACTGACATACTGACATTACTGACATACTGACATACTGACATTACTGACATACTGACATACTGACATACTGACATTACTGACATACTGACATACTGACATACTGACATTACTGACATTACTGATATACTGACATTACTGACATACTGACATACTGACATTACTGACATACTGACATACTGACATACTGACATACTGACATTACTGACATACTGACATACTGACATTACTGATATACTGACATTACTGACATAACTGACATACTGACATTACTGATATACTGACATTACTGACATAACTGACACACTGACACACTGACATACTGACATACTGACATTACTGACATTACTGATATACTGACATTACTGACATACTGACATACTGACATACTGACATTACTGACATTACTGACATTACTGATATACTGACATTACTGACATACTGACATACTGACATACTGACATTACTGACATTACTGACATACTGGCATACTGACATACTGACATACTGACATACTGACATACTGACATTACTGACATACTGGCATTACTGACATTACTGACATTACTGACATTACTGACATACTGACATTACTGACATACTGACATACTGACATTACTGACACACTGACATTACTGACATACTGACATTACTGACATTACTGACATACTGACATACTGACATACTGACATTACTGGCATACTGACATTACGGACATCCTGACATACTGACATACTGGCATTACTGACATTACTGACATTACTGACATTACTGACATAGTGACATTCCTGACATTACTGACATTACTGACATTACTGACATTACTGAAATTACTGACATACTGACATTACTGACATACTAACATTACTGATATACTGACATTACTGATATACTGACATTACGACATACTGATCTTACTGACATTAAAGGAATGATTGTAGTCGCTGTGTTTCAAATTTGGAAAATTACTCAGACATATGGTTGCAAAACTCTGGGAACGTTCAAGAAATCCCCTTGTTTTCCCCCAAATCCCGGTTGAAGGATTTCCATTATCAGAGGAGAATAAGCAGGACATCTGCATCCCTCCAACCAGGATTTCTGGAAAAGCAGGGAATTTATTGGACTTCCCTGGAATTATGCCCCCTTACTCAGACATCAGTTCACCTGAGTCGGACTCCTTTGACAAGGTACTAATAGGTTGGGAAACATTTCCTTTAAGCCCATATATGAGGCTTTTATTTATTTATTTTACCTTTATTTAACTAGGCAAATCAGTTAATTAAGAACAAATTCTTATTTACAATGACGGCCTACTGAAAGGCAAAAGGCCTCCTGCGGGGACGGGGGTTTGGGATTAAAAAAATAAATAAAATACAATATAAATATAGGACAAAACACACATCACAACAAGAGAGACAACACTACATAAAGAGAGACCTAAGACAACAGCATAGCAAGGCAGCAACACAACATAACAACAACATGGTAGCAACACACCATGGTAGCAGCATAAACATTGTACAAATTATATTGGGCACAGACAACAGCACAAAGGGCAAGAAGATAGAGACAACAATACATCACACAAAGCAGCCACAACTGTCAGTAAGAGTGAAGTACTGTCAGTAAGACTTTGAATGAAGAGATTGAGATAAAACTGTCCAGTTTGATGGGCAGAACAGGTGTTTACTGGCAGAACAGGTGTTTACTTGCAGAACAGGTGTTTACTGGCAGAACAGGTGTTTACTGGCAGAACAGGTGTTTACTGGCAGAACAGGTGTTTACTGGCAGAACAGGTGTTTACTGGCAGAACAGGTGTTTACTGGCAGAACAGATGTTTACTGGCAGAGCAGGTGTTTACTGGCAGAACAGCTGTTTACTGGCAGAACAGGTGTTTACTGGCTGAACAGGTGTTTACTGGCAGAACAGGTGATGACTTGCAGAACGGATGTTGTATGTGGAGAATGAGGGCTGCAGTAGATATCTCAGATGGGGGAGTGAGGCCTAAGAGGGTTTTATAAATAAGCATCAACCAGTGGGTCTTGCGACGGGTATATAGAGATGACCAGTTTATAGAGGAGTATATTGTGCAGTGATGTGTCCTATAAGGAGCATTGGTGGCAAATCTGATGGCCGAATGGTAAAGAACATCTCGCCGCTCGAGAGCACCTTTTCTCCAAAATCTAGCATGGGTAGTATGGATATCTGAATCAGGGTTAGTTTGGCAGCTGGCGTGAAAGAGGAGCAATTACGATAGAGGAAACTCAAGTCTAGATTTAACTTTAGCCTGCAACTGTGATATGTGCTGAAAGAAGGACAGCACACTGTCTAGCCGTACTCCCAAGTACTTGTATGAGGTGACTACCTCAAGCTCTAAACCCTCAGAGATAGTAATCACACCGGTGGGGAAAGGGGCATTCTTCTTACCAAACCACATGCTCTTTGTTTTGGAGGTGTTCAGAACGAGGTTAAGGGTAGAGAAAGCTTGTTGGACACTAAGAAAGCTTTGTTGTAGAGCGTTTAACACAAAATCTGGGGAGGGGCCAGCTAAGTATAAGACTATCATCTGCATATAAATGGAGCTTCCTACTGCCTGAGCTATGTTGTTGATGTAAATTGAGAAGAGTTTGGGGCCTAGGATCGAGCCATGGTTTACTCCCTTGGTGACAGGCAATGGCTGAGACAGCAGATTTTCTGACTTAATACACTGCACTCTTTGAGAGAGATAGTTAGCAAACCAGCCCAAAGACCCCTCAGAGAGACCAGTACTCCTTAGCCAGCCCAAAATAATGGAATGGTCTACCATATCAAAAGCTTTGGCCAAGTCAATAAAAAGAGCAGCACAATATTGCTTAGAATCAAGGGCAATGGTGACATCATTAAGGACCTTTAAGGCTGCACATCCATAACATGAGCGGAAACCAGATTGCATACCAGAGAGAATACTATAGACATCAAGAAAGCCAGTCAGTTGATTATTGACACGTTTTTCAACACTTTTGATAAACAGGGCAAAATAGAAAGAGGCCTATAGCAGTTAGGATCAGTTCTATCTCCCCCTTTAAATAAAGGATGAACCGTGGCTGCTTCCAATGCAAGCAATGGGAACCTCCCCAGAAAGGAGAGACAGGTTAAAAAGGTCAGAGACAGACTTGGCAACAACCTTAAAGAAGAAAGGGTCTAAACCATCTGACCCAGATGTTTTTTTGGGGTCGAGTTTAAGGAGCTCCTTCGTCACCTCGGATTCAGTGACTGCCTGCAGGGAGAAACTTTGCAGCGGGGCAGTGGAAGAAGAGGAAGAAGCATCGGGGATAGTCACATTAGGAGTAGGAGATGAGGAAATGTTGGATGGGCAAGGAGGCATGGCTGAGTCAAATAGGAATCCTGACTTAATGAAGTGGTGATTAAAGAGTTCAGCCATGTGCTTCTTGTCAGTAACAACCACATCATCAACATTTAGGGACATGGGCAGCTGGTCTTCAACTGATCTCCAGGTCTGTAACTGTTTTCCAGAACTTCTTGGGGTTAAACCCACAGAAAGAGAACTGCTCCTTAAAGTAACTAACGTGGGCCTTCCGGATAGCCTGAGTGCACTTATTTATCTTTTGCCTGAACAATAGCCAGTCAGCCTGAGTATGTGTGTGCCGAGCCTTTCGCCAAATGCAATTCTTGAGGTGGAGTAACTCTGCCAGATGACGGTCGAACCAGGGGCGGAACCTGTTTTTAATTCTCATTTTCTTTATGGGGGCGTGTTTGTTAACAATCCCACTGAAAATATCCAAAAAGAAGGTCCAAGCGTCTACGTCAGAGGGGATCAAGCTGATTCTATACCATTTTGTAGAGGCCAGTTCATGAAGGAAGGCTTGCTCATTAAAGTGTTTTAGCAAGTGTCTATGACCAATCGGGACAGGTTGTTTCACTGAGCAGCCATTAAGAACACAGGCTGTGAAACAGTGATCACTAAGGTCATTACAGAAAACACCAGACTGATACCTATCAGGATTATTTGTGAAGATAACATCAAGGAGAGTAGCCTTCTGTGGGTGTTTGTAATCATACCTTGTGAGATTGGTAATAATCTGAGAAAGATTTAGGGAGTCCCATTGCTTTAGGATTTGGTCAGGTGGTTTAAGTATGTCCCAGTTTAGGTCACCTAGCAGGACAAATTCAGAATTAGTATAAAGGGCCAGGAGAGAGCTTTAGTGCAGGCAGGGTACAGGCCGGTGCTGACGGAGGATGATAGCACCAGTCAACAAAGAGCTATTTCAAGTTTAAAGTTTAATGCTTAAAACCAGCAAATAAAATTGTTTGGGGACAGACTTGGTGGAGACAACCGAGCACTGAAGGTGATCCTTGGTAAAGATTGCCACAACCCCGCCTTTGGAAGATCTGTCTTGTCAAAAAAGGTTGTAACCAGAAAGGTTAACATCAGTATTCAAAACACTCTTCCTTAACCACGTCTCAGTACTGACCAACACATCTGGATTGGAGCTGTGTACTTTCAATTGATCCATTTTAGGTAATAAGCTTCTAGTGTTAACGTGCAGGAAACCCAGGCTTTTACGAGAGCAGAAATCAGAGCACAAGTCAGAATTGAGGCTAGCAACAGTAGATGGGCCAGGGTGTACATGCACAGTTCCAGATACAGTGCCTTGCGAAAGTATTCGGCCCCCTTGAACTTTGCGACCTTTTGCCACATTTCAGGCTTCAAACATAAAGATATAAAACTGTATTTTTTTGTGAAGAATCAACAACAAGTGGGACACAATCATGAAGTGGAATGACATTTATTGGATATTTCAAACTTTTTTAACAAATCAAAAACTGACAAATTGGGCGTGCAAAATTATTCAGCCCCCTTAAGTTAATACTTTGTAGGGCCACCTTTTGCTGCGATTACAGCTGTAAGTCGCTTGGGGTATGTCTCTATCAGTTTTGCACATCGAGAGACTGACATTTTTTTCCCATTCCTCCTTGCAAAACAGCTCGAGCTCAGTGAGGTTGGATGGAGAGCATTTGTGAACAGCAGTTTTCAGTTCTTTCCACAGATTCTCGATTGGATTCAGGTCTGGACTTTGACTTGGCCATTCTAACACCTGGATATGTTTATTTTTGAACCATTCCATTGTAGATTTTGCTTTATGTTTTGGATCATTGTCTTGTTGGAAGACAAATCTCCGTCCCAGTCTCAGGTCTTTTGCAGACTCCATCAGGTTTTCTTCCAGAATGGTCCTGTATTTGGCTCCATCCATCTTCCCATCAATTTTAACCATCTTCCCTGTCCCTGCTGAAGAAAAGCAGGCCCAAACCATGATGCTGCCACCACCATGTTTGACAGTGGGGATGGTGTGTTCAGATGTGTTGCTTTTACGCCAAACATAATGTTTTGCATTGTTGCCAAAAAGTTCAATTTTGGTTTCATCTGACCAGAGCACCTTCTTCCACATGTTTGGTGTGTCTCCCAGGTGGCTTGTGGCAAACTTTAAACAACACTTTTTATGGATATCTTTAAGAAATGGCTTTCTTCTTGCCACTCTTCCATAAAGGCCAGATTTGTGCAATATACGACTGATTGTTGTCCTATGGACAGAGTCTCCCACCTCAGCTGTAGATCTCTGAAGTTCATCCAGCGTGATCATGGGCCTCTTGGCTGCATCTCTGATCAGTCTTCTCATTGTATGAGCTGAAAGTTTAGAGGGACGGCCAGGTCTTGGTAGATTTGCAGTGGTCTGATACTCCTTCCATTTCAATATTATCGCTTGCACAGTGCTCCTTGGGATGTTTAATGAAGCTTGGGAAATCTTTTTGTATCCAAATCCGGCTTTAAACTTCTTCACAACAGTATCTCGGACCTGCCTGGTGTGTTCCTTGCTCTTCATGATGCTCTCTTTTAACGGACCTCTGAGACTATCACAGTGCAGGTGCATTTATACGGAGACTTGATTACACACAGGTGGATTGTATTTATCATCATTAGTCATTTAGGTCAACATTGGATCATTCAGAGATCCTCACTGAACTTCTGGAGAGAGTTTGCTGCACTGAAAGTAAAGGGGCTGAATAATTTTGCACGCTCAATTTTTCAGTTTTTGATTTGTTAAAAAAGTTTGAAATATCCAATAAATGTCGTTCCACTTCATGATTGTGTCCCACTTGTTGTTGATTCTTCACAAAAAAATACAGTTTTATATCTTTATGTTTGAAGCCTGAAATGTGGCAAAAGGTCGCAAAGTTCAAGGGGGCCGAATACTTTCGCAAGGCACTGTATCATCAACAGGAATACAATCAAGGCACGGCAGAGGACAGGGAGAGCTCTATAGTGCTGAATTATGTGCATCAGATGGCAACAAGATCATATTGTACAGCAGTTTACTTCAACAGACATGTTATCAATACTTTACAAGTACTCATAAAGATTCAGCTACTATTGCTAAAGTATAACTTGTGGCCTCAAAACCAATGAATCTGTTTCACTTTGGGTAGAGCTACTGTACTGTTAAGAATAAAAACATTATTCTGTGAACAAGATTCTCTGAAGTGTTATAGACATTGGAGATGTTATCTATGCATTTTATGAGCTGACGGCTTCCTTCTACACAATGCCTTGTCTTTGTAATCTGGCTGTTCATGGTCAATATCTCAATGTGTGTTTTCTGGGCTCTATATTTGCCACATGGTTCATTTAAAGCAGATCTTTAGCTGTTATATAGATCTTCACAGCAGGGTGCCTAATCAGGCGGAGAGCTGAGCGCTTCTGTTATATGGAGCCAATGTGTATTTCTAGCCCTTCCACTTCCACCGTTTAAAGATAGACTGTAGATTAATATGATTTACTGGTAGATATATTTGATTTTGATTCATCTTCAGAAAGCTACATTTAAAGGTAATTTCCTATTTAAAGGTAATTTCCTATTGCATGTGCTGCATTTACCACGGGAACATTGCCTTTGAATTTCTATCGCGCTGTAGCATAGCTCTTCAGCTCTACGGATTGACTCGAGCCCTAAGATAACCCTGTTATTGGGGTGAATCCTAATTGCCAGTGACATGTATTCTTAGTCTCCCAATGAATGACTGGGTGAAAAATCAGGGGAAACATGGAAGTTAGGATTGCCTCATTATAAACACGTAGTCCCATTTCATGTAGACTTCAGAGTCATGGCTCTATTCATCACATCATTATCTATCTACAATATTAAACTCCTGACTGCACCCTCCTTGCCATCCAAGCATTTCCTGGTGCCACCTTCTTAGTCTTCCCTTCTTCAAGTGGAGGGCTCAGTGATTGTGTCAGAGTAGAGTAGTTCCTCAAGTGTTCGTCCTCTCCTCCTCTCCCCCTCTCTTCCTCTCCCCCTCTCCCCTCTCTTCCTCTCTTCCTCTCCCCTTTCCCCCCCTCTTCCTCTCCCCCTCTCTTCCTCTATTCCTCTCCCCCTCTCCCCTCTCCCCCTTTCTTTCTCCCCCCGTCTCTTACTCTCTTCCTCACCCCCTCTCCCCCTCTCCCCCTCTCCCCCTCTCTTCCTCTCCCCATATCCCCCTCTCTTCCTCTCCCCTCTCCCCCTCTCCTCCTCCCTTCCCCTCTCCCCCTCTCTTCCTCTTCCCTCTCCCCCTCTCCCCCTCTCCCCCTCTCTTCCTCTCCCCTCTCCCCCTCCATCATTGTCTTCAGTGAAAGGCCCCACCTGCCTGGCTAATAAAACCTTCCATGTAATTTCAGGATATCAGGAAGTGAGGCAACACAAAGGGCTCACTAGGGGTCATGTAACGTTCTAGTCATGGTTACTTTCTAAATGTAATCTGTTACAGTTACTGGACAGTTACCTGTCCAAAATTGTAATCAGTAACGTAACTTTTGGATTACCCAAACTCAGTAATGTAATCTGATGTATTACTTTTAGATTACTTTAACCCTTAAGAGGCATTAGAAGAAGACAAGCATGTATGTTACCAATTGAATGACATCTATTGCAGGATAAATCAATGTTAAAGTTTACATAGCTGGTCATATATGGATGTTCAATGTTACTTTAAGGGTTGGTTATGTAGGCTTCTTCTAACCCATCACTTTCTACTACATATATTAAATTATATCCTTACATTAATATATATATGAGGTTATTCAGGAAGAAATATTATTGTGCCATGCTCATAGGCTGAAAGGCGTCAGGTGAATGCCATTCCGTATGCGTTTAAGAGTAAAGGAGGAGGAGAGGCATGGCTCTACATTGATGATGGTAGTGTTTGTGAACACTACCATATAAATATGAACTATACCCCATAGAGGAAACACTGTGAATGATACTGTATTAAGGAAAGGGGGATACCTAGTCAGTTGGTCAACTGGATGGGATTCAACCGAAGTGTATTTAACTGCCGTAATCGACATCCACGTCTTCGTCTCCCGGGAAACAGAACGACAGATACCTTATCAGCTCGGGGATTCGATCCAGCAACCTTTCGTTTACTGGCCCAATTATGTTTACTGAATTAAGTTAAAGTGAGCTCGCCTTAGTTATCAACTATGTTTTTTTTTTTTTTAAGCATTTTCAGTAATGTTGGTAATGTAAGATGCGATAATGTCAGCAGTAATGGTGATCAGTCACGTTAATAAAACGTCAGATAGGGCAAATGAAACTTTTATTGGACTTGGTGACTTTCTTTTCAGCACATTACAAAAATACATATATATTTAAAACAGCTGATTTGTAACGTTACTGCTGCTTTGAAACAATAATGCAGTCCATCAAAAAAACAAGAAAAATATTTTTTTTTACAAAGAGCAAAAGTCGTGAAAGTTGAAAATGTGTTAAAATGTCACGTGAAGTGCCATCACAAGAACTTCTACCAACCAGGAATGTCTCCTAATATACGTTTTATGAAAAGCATTTCTCCCAGAACCCATTGTAAAATCCCAGTCTCAAAATTCCTCTGATGTTCTGGATGACTTCAAAACATTTTCAAAATTTTTGTTATTGTAATTTTTAATATACATTTTAGGATAGCTTTACCAACAAAACAAAAAACTATTTTAAACATCGACAAAAATCAACACCGTTTGAATAGACTCACAATTGGATTCAGACTGTGAAAATAGGTTATAACATAATGTTGGCACCACTTAAAAAACAAAATGCTGCATCATTTATCAATATAATACACTGGGTATTGTTATACAGCGAGCAAGAAATTATACTTATAACTAGTCATAAGAATCTATTTTAAAATCCCTCCACCATGATAATCATAGAAAACTGCTCGCTATGGCATTCAAAACATTGAAGAAAAGAATACTTTGTTATTTTTAAAACACAGAGGATTTCATCATTAACGTACTTCAAACACTGTAAACATTATTCTGATTGATGTGGCCTAAATCTTCCCTAATATTGGTCCTTTCTCTCTCTCTGATGTCACTGGTATTAGATTTGACAAGCAGATATGCATTTGGGGTTAAAAACACTTTTCATATGCCTTACATTTTGTTTGAATTACTTTCATCCTTGCGCGGATCTCTCTCTCTCTCTCGTTCCCTCTATTTCTCTCTTTCTTTCTTTCCCTCTCTCTCTCCCTCTCTCTCATCTCTATTTCAGTCTTCCTTGTTCTACCTCAAGAATGATCCAATCAGATCTCAAGGTCGTGTGGCCATCATCCTAACAGCTGTGCTGGACATTATTAACATAATTCAATGTAACTCAAAAGCCTTTTTTTAGACTGTTCCCAGGATGAGACATCCTCATTCCTCACAGCTTAAAATCCCAAATTGTAAATCTGTTATTGGGCGTTAAACCCCCATATCACTTTGAGAAGCAACATTAACAACCTCTACCTTTTCCTTTCACAGCTGCTCTACTAATACATGAGTGTTGAGTTAGTGAAGTGTGAAAGCAGGCAGGCGGATTGTGGCTTAGAGCACACAGTGGAGAAACACAGGCATTGATATGAAATACATTTTGATACTGGTTTTACTGAATCCTGAGGGGATAAGAACTCACCCAGGTCAAACGGAACATTACTGTTCTGGAATCCCCCCAGACGGAACAATGGAAGGATTCTAGAAGTGGAATGTACTGTACGATGTAGAATGTTTAAAAGTTTAACTTCACTGATTGCCTTTGATTAAGCTTCAGCAAGTGTCAAGAGGGAGTAACGACCTTGCCACTATGTTGTTCAAATGTAAACAGTATGACCATAGGAAGGAAGCACTATTGAGAGGACCTGTATTGCAATCATCTGGTAAAATAAAAAAATGTAGCTATATTATTCAGTACGTAGACAACTCAAGCAGCTAGTCTTTTGATTGGTTTATAGTGGCCATTCTGGATGTAAAATACAGGGCTGGTATTATAGATCGAAGAAAAACAAATATTTAGATGGTGTTTGAAGAGTAAAAAAAGGGCCTCCCAAAACATCCACAAATAAACGTATAACTGTTCTCCATTTCACAGTTGCTACAGTAAATTAGCTGATGTATGTTAAATATCCTATGGCGATTTAATCCCGCATCTAAGGAATGCTAGTCAATGTGTGCAGCTGCTATTTACATCCCCTGCTCATATTGGGAACATACGGCTGGATTACATCATTATGATAATTGCATTTAGACATTGTATAACACATGCTGATATCTATAAAAAAAGTATCATTTTGTTTGTATAAAATTGTCTGTAACCTCTTCAGATTTTTAAAATTTTATTCTAAAATGATAATTAATATTTTATTGTCATATTGACATTCAGTGCTCTATGTCACATACAAGCAGATGGATTGTAGTCCGCTGTTGACCTAAAAGGGTAACAATGAGACAGTTTAAAAATAAATAATTGCTATCATAATTTTTAGAAGTTGACCTCTTCGCATTAATTTAGTCAGGTAACAATTCAAATCATATTTCTAATCAAGTGTGACCTGTTTCCAGTTATGGATTTTGTTTTACTGCGCATGCCCAACATCTTTACAAAACTCCAATAAATACAGACATTATTGCACAGTAGAAAAGCTCCAGGGATTCCTAAATGATAAAATCCTCAGATAGATCAATAGTTGGCGGGAAACAAAGCGTTTCTAGAACAATCCCCCATTCCATGTTTCCCTTTGTTTATGTTTCTCAGGTGGCAGTTTCTGTGACAAATACAACCAACAAAAACAGAATAACATACATCAAATTGTCCCAAAATATTCAAGAGGACAAAGATTATCCAGCCAAACCCCGTGTTGAAGTCCTGTAAGTGTTCATTCAGAAGGAGTCTGTTGTGTTAGCCTAGCCTAGCCTGTAGCCTTAAGCTTTAGCCTAGCGTAACCTAGCCTCTCTCAGCCTCCTCCAGTTTGACGTCGCTGGCCATCAAGTGTTCCCCGTGCCACTTCTTCATGTGTTTCTCCAGGGTGCTGTAGACGCTGAAGGGCATGTGGCAGATGTCACAGCGGTACACCTCCTTCCCAAACTGCCCGTGGGTCTTCATGTGGCGAGTTAGCTTGGAGCTCTGTGCGCAGGCGTAGCTGCACAGGTCACACTTGTAGGGCCTCTCTCCCGTGTGGCTACGTCGGTGCACCGTCAGGTTGCTGCAGTTCTTGAATATCTTCCCGCAGTACTCACAGGTGTCGCTCCGTCGGCTCTCCTTACTAGGGGGTCGACCCGGTCCGGGACCCCGCAGGAGGTGAGGGGTGGAGCTGCCCTCCAGGAACTCCCCAGGAGGGGTGGAAAAGCGGAGGGAACCCGTCTCGGAGGAGGAGTGCTCTGAGGAGGTGGCGAAGGGGGACTGGTGTGTGTCACTGAAGCCGTGGAGGAAGGGTTCTCTGATGAAGTGGCGTGAAGCTGCGTAGCCCGCCAGGAGCTGGGAGTACATGTTCTCTGGGGAGATGAGGGTCGGCGCTGGAGGGAGCTCCAACTCCTTCTCCACCTTCACATCAAATAGATTGAAATTCAAGTTTATCTATACTGAATTTTAAAAATCTGACCCAGTAAAACAATACAACTAGATAAGGTACATTTTCCTAATGAAAAATTATGTACTTGTTTCAGCAGCCTAAAAGTATGACTTATGGTATTGGAAACAGTTTAGTGTAAAAGACAAATATAAGAAAACAAAAACACAACAGGTCATCTAAAACAAGAATAAAATCCCTGGTTAAAGGCATAGCTAAAAGGGGGTTCTTACCTTGATTCTCTTGTT